>NW_027116513.1:59811-110400 GCF_000696795.3 Halyomorpha halys | reverse complement strand
CGGGCTTAAAAAAACACCCTATATATATATATATATATATATATTCATGTAAGCATATTTACTATGGAAATGTGTAGTCCAATGGTAAGGCACTGAGTTACTAGCTCCAAGGACTCAGGTTCGAGTCTAGCTGTGGTAAAAAATTATTCTCTGTTTCATTGTAGCCATGAGTCAGCCCTCTGGGGTCTACCCAGCCTCATAAAGTGGATACCCTTAATTGGGTGAAAATCCAGTGGTCAAATGTGATTCTGACTAAATCACCTCCTTGCACAACCTTTGGTCTAGTAATAGTACTTTCTTACAAAGTACTGCACCCTTAACCTTTCATGGGTTGCAGCTGTACAGATTTAATTTTAAATTTATTTACTATAATATTAAATTTTTTTTCCTGATATTAGGTTTTCAGCATATCAAGACTTAAAAGCTATTAATGGAAGTAAATTCAATGAATCTACAAATATATTAATTTTTTTTATTTTTTCAGTGTCCTGAATAGAAGCCCAGAACATCTCATCAAAGAAATCATTCTTGTCGATGATTTTAGTGATAACCGTAAGTAATGATAGATACAAGATTTTTTTCCCAAATTTTATTTTGCTGTTCTTAAGCATTTAAAAAAAAAATTAAACACTTTGTAGTACAATCAGTATGTAAAGTTCAAAATTTATAATTATATTTAATTGTTATGTTTTTTCTTTGATTAATATGTTTTTGACAATATAAATTGAAATTTGTATTCATATAAATGAGTAAAAATGTCAAAACATTGACTAAGTTGTTTGATGGTATTTTGTTAAGGCTCAAAAAGTGACAAATATTTCTCTCCTTTTTTACAAAATTAAACATATCATGTGGCTTATAAAAAATATATACAGTACTAATATATGCCAGCACAGTGTCACAACTCAAAAATCATTATACCACTGGGACTATTGTAATTATTTGTCATTTGTGTAATTGTCTTAAATTTTGTAATATAGTTAACCAGAACTTAATTCATTTTTTAAACATCAAATGCATCAGCTGAAAAATCATTATTTTTGAGACATGACACTGTTACTGGAAATATATGCATCTAGATGTGATATAATATTATTTCATTACGTTCAGATTGAAGATTTTATTCTTAATCCATTAATTATTATTTTAGTTTCAACTTATCTACCTTTCTGTTTTGATTACAGCTTTGGATGGGGAAGAACTTTCAAAAATACAAAAAGTTAGAGTCATAAGAAATGAAAAGAGAGAAGGTACATTGATTTTTTTCTGTATAGTTTATTTATATATGTACTACATAGATTTATCTTTTAGGACTTTGTTCATTGCATATTGAACAAATTATTACTTACAAAATATTTATTTTTTTCAAAAATTATAATTTATAAGTTTTCACTTGATAGTTGAAAAGGTTTTATTATTACTTTATTATTTATTCTTTTCAAGAAGAATTAGCCCATTTTATTACTTCTTTATTTTACATTAACATTCGAACAACTTTTTGCCCACTATTCAGTTTCTTGTTCTCCTAAAATTAAAATAACCCACAATCATTTTTTTTTTTAAATTATACATTAATTTCAAAAAAATAATTTTAAATTAATCACAAATTATTTAAATGAAATCTACTATTTAAATAGTTAGTTTGACTATTTTATATCAATTTACAAGTTTAAAAAAAAAAAAAATAAGTTTAGGCTAAAACTTTAATATAAAATTACAAAAAAAAAAAAATAATTAAGATTAAAATAAACTTTCATATCCAATGTCGAATATAAGTCAACATATTTTCTTCTTTTTACATTAATTTTCTTATTGTTTGTCTAAAATCAATAAATGAAACTCTGTTATTTAATGGAAAAGTAAGAAAATATGTTGATGTATGTTCAAGATTTGAATATGAAAGTTTATTTTAATCAGTGTCGGCATCAAATAATTTAAGTTAAAATAATAATAGTTAATATTAAAGTTTTATATTAAAAGAAGATAGTCTGGGTGGCTGTCAAGAAATGTACAAAATAGTAAATAAAAGAAAAAAAACTATTTGTTAAAACAGTTTATTTATTTTTTTAATTACTATTTTGTACTTTATTGAATGCCACCCAGACTATTTTCCTACAATCTATTACATAAGGTTAACTATTAATTTTCCAATATTAAAGATTTAGTCTAATTTCAATTTTTTTTGTAAGTTGTAAATTGGTATATAATAGTTAAACTAACTGTGTAAACAGTACATTTTATTTAAATAACTTGTAATTAATTTTAAATTATTTATTTGAAATTCAATGTATAATTAAAAAACAAAACTGTTGATTGTGCATTATTTTTATGTTAGATGAACAAGGAACTTGACTATGGGCAAAAAGTCTAAAACATCATTCATTTTAATGTAAAATATTGAAGTATTCAAAAATAATTCTCCGCATTTGTAATATCGAATAGTAATGAATCAGTCCATGGAAATGAAGTCCTGAAAGTGTCCCTGGTAGAGGGGGGAGGGATTCTTGAAAGGCATTGTGGTCCTTAATGTGCTAGAACTGTCTGATTTTTTTTTAATAATTTATAAAATATATATTTAATTCATTTAAGATGAATTTTGAAATATTGATATTTTGTTATATACATCATATATCACAACTATCATGATATCTTGGAGAACGTTTAGATATATATTATATATTACTTATGTGTGGATTTCTAGGACTCATGCGATCTAGAGTGAAAGGAGCTGAAGCTGCTATAGCCCCCGTGCTTACATTCTTGGATAGTCACGTCGAGTGTAACAAAGATTGGCTTGAACCACTTCTAGAAAGAATAGATGAGGTATACTTAAAAAGTATTTTAAAAGTTTTTTCTAATAAACAATTTTTTAATTATACTTATTACGTATAATTACTCTGTTTCCATTACTATTAATATTATTAATAGTAACATTTTATTAATCCTCAGCTTGAGACAATAATCTTTCTTATGTTTCCATATGTAAAAATTACTGTTATAATTTTTTATTTACTTTTTATGTTTTTTTTTATTGCAATGCTATATTTTTGAGTCTTAGGCTAAAAATAAATAAAATTGTTGCTTAATCCTACCATTTTATAAATTTATAATATTTAACTTATTTTTTTTTTGTTACTGAAACTTTATATAAGATATGTTATTTATTTATACAGACTTCAATACAGAAATATGTTAATGAAACTTTAAAATCAAACAATAAGACAAATTAAATATAAAAAATTAAGATCAATTCCTACAACTGAGATCAATAATGGATTATTTGATTATAAAAGAATGTAATAATATAAAAGTACAGGAGACAAGGTTATGTAAATGAGCCGAGATTGTGTCAGACCTTTATATGCTGAAGTCTATGTGTACCTTCCCATGGATTAATATTACTAAGGCGGATAACAAGGCACAGAAAAATAAAGGAAGGAGGAAGATATATTTAAGCTGGAATTATTACAGGAGGGAGGTATAAGCAAAATCTTTCAACAAAGGATTGAGAAACTACTAAGCGAATTTAATCGAGATAGCTTACAAGGACAATATAACTTTTGAACAAGAGCATTGCCTATCAAGTTCTGAAAACAAATATCCAAAGAGAACATCAAATTTTTAAATTTATTATTCTTGCATCTGATCAAAGAAATGTACATAATACTCAGATTATGAAGTTTTTAGATTAAATTAATACAATTTAACACATCTCTGTCTTCTATTTCTTTTTGTTGATTAATTGGTAAGAAAAGCATAAGATCAGAAATTTCTATAATATTTATATAGGACAGTTAATTATTAGATTATTTTTAAATTGCTTCTTAAAAGTATTTGTATTTTCAAGTTAAAAGTTTATTGAGAAACTAGTCAAATTTTAACCAATTTCAGAACTAAGCTTATTGTTAACTTCTACTCATGTATAAAAGCAATAAGCAATTACTTTGTGAGGTCTTTCTTTCAATGCTATTTGTAATATGAATTGCCAATCAAGATTAAGAAGCCTTGTGAAAATATTTGAAAAATCTCATGTAAAAAATCCTTGTTAGAATAAGATTTGAAAACAATCTGATTTTTTGTCCTTTTTTTAAGATCATTGAATTTACTATTATTTCGTATTACCCCCATGTTTTTTTGTATTGTTAATTTATGACAAAAAACAATATTTTGAGTATGCTTTCATTTCATTTTAAAATGAAATACAATGATCAATATTCAAATTTATTTTACTTTAGGACAAAACACGTGTGGTTTGCCCTATTATTGATGTCATCTCCATGGATACATTTCATTACATCGGGGCTTCGTCAGATCTTCGTGGTGGATTCGACTGGAACCTTGTCTTCAAATGGGAGTATTTGAGTCCAGAAGAAAGATTGAAAAGAATAAAGGATCCTACCCAACCAATCAGGTAAACAAATAGTTTTTTAATGAAAAAATTCTTATTTCATTGATGAAAAATAATAAATAAATAGCTAGTTAAAATATTTAATTATTATTATAGAATTTCTAAGTTTGTTTGATACAACAGCTTTGATTTCCTATCAACTACATGTTATTTGAACCTTTTTTTTTGTCTCAGATTGACAATGGTTACTCAGGTTCAGGGCTCAGAAAACATGAGCCATATGTAATAATAATTATAATAATAATTTATTTATTCTGGGACTGGTCCCTTTAGAATAATATAGCATGCATCAAAAATGGGCTTCAGTATTTTAGAGTAAAATTCAAAATTTTTAAAAAATAAATAAAAATAATCCAATTGTAAAATATCATTAAAAAAAAAATTGAAATCAAAAATTATATTAAAAAAAAATAAGACAATAATAACACACAAGAAACAAAAAAAAATAAGAATGTTTGTATTAAATAAAAAATAATTAATAAAGTAAATATATTAAAAGGAAACCAATAAAATGAAACCAAGTATCATATCAAAAATTGATGAAATGAAAATGAGGAAACTAATTTCAAATAAAAAAGAAAAAAAAATTAAGATGATTAACAAGGTGCAATTAATGTTTATATACATATTTATAATTTTTAAATGGAAATCACAAAATTAAATGTAAAAGTAAAAACAAACAAATAAATTTAAAAAAGTTAGATAAAAATAAATTTTACGATATATAAATCTAACAAATCATAAATGATAAGTTATCTTCTAATAGTAATAAAAAACAAACTAAATTTAGTAATGATGATTATATATAAATATATACCTGTTTACAAATTCTAAATAAATCTTAATAACATCCACTAATATTTATATTAAATTTTATACGTAATAAAATTTTCAGATTGGTTTTCTATCTATTTATGAACTTCATTTGAAACATTTAATTGTTATTGTTTAGAAATTGGGTGGACAGAAAGTGATTTAAGATACAGGATTTGATATTTTAAAGATGTACTTATTTTTTCTTAAGAAATTTCATGAAGTGAATGAAATTCAAGCATTTACGTTAAATGTTCTTAAAAAAAAATTAAACAAATCAAGATTTCATTCGATCAGAATTTGAAAAACACTTTTTTAAATACAGTTGCTTGACTTGGCTAATGTGGTTTATGGAATTTATATGTCTTGTTACCATAATTTAGGTTGAAGAAATAAATAAATATTTTTTGTTTTCATATAACATGCTAACTCCTATGAAAATTTACAAAACATGGATAAATTTATCTTCAATGCTTGAAGAGCCTAGAGTTTACATGTTTGAATTTAGAATAAATAACTTCCAACATGAACATTATTAAAAATTAATTAAGAAACTAAATGGCTGATAAGAATTTAGTTGTAAAATTTTCAAAGGGAATGTACATTATTCTAATTAATTAAAATGCGTATTACTTTTCTGTGAATATATATATACTGTTTTGCTTGGACCGCGGTACACCTGAAAAAAAGTTTTGGTTTTATTTATAAAGGAAGTGTTCCAAAGATATTACCACAGACAGGGTTTTTCCCCTACCGTTGTCCCTCTATAGATTATCCCAAAGCTAGTAGGGTTGTCGAAAAGTAACATCAGCCTATTGTATAATCTATAGAATGCATCAAAAATAAAATAAAATGATTTTTTTATTTGTCAGATGTGCCACTATTCAATAAAAGCAGAAAATAATAATAAATAGTGATTTATTGGTTATTTAATAAATTGTCAATATTTAAAAAAAAATATATTATTCAAAATATGAAAATCTTTTTTATAAATTTTTCCTGATGCTTTTAACGGTGATATTGTTAAAATTAATTAATTGATATACTAGTCAGGCAGACAGGCAATTATTAGATGATCTAGACTAGACTTTGCTAAACAAAATAACCTAGAATTATCGCTTTCATATAATAATATATTACTGATATTTTTTAACAATATATGTTATACTATGATGTTTATATATGTATTTTAATAATTAATGTATTACATATTTTAGAACACCGATGATTGCTGGTGGGCTGTTTTCTATTGACAAGGAATATTTTTATCATCTAGGAAAATATGACATGGCTATGGATGTATGGGGTGGAGAAAACCTTGGTAAGAGTTTATACATTAAGTTTTATGGTTTATGAATATTTTTAATCTTTATTTAATATTGCACTCAACATTTTATTTTTACTGTATGTTACTTACTAGTATTAACTATCTGTGGCATAATGTCCATAGTTGAGATAAAAAACAAATTATAAGAGCGGTTGTAATAAACCTTCAATTAAAGCCGAAGAACCAGAAAGCAATTTTTTAAACTTAATGTGATTTGAATGCAAGAACGGAGTGAAACTTAAGCAATGGAAATACAATAGAAAATGAAAAAAAAAATAAAATGTAGAAAATAGTATAAATTGAGTGCATTATGTTTAGTCTAATTTAGTTCATTAGATGGAAAGCAAGGTATAGTGTTAGGATAATTAAGTGTAAAGATAATAACTGACCTGACTTAGACTATTTTATAAATTCTGAAGGTTGTAAGTCTTCAGTAATGAGCATTAAGTTAAATTATGTACATTGAACAATTGTTCATCAACTTAGTAAAGGACAAGAACATAAAATGAACAAGCCGCTAAGAGGTGAGTTGATGAGTGCATATGCTATATAAACAGAACTTGGTTCGGGCTGACTCATACAGAACAGACCGAAGTACATATTGTTCGAGGAGTAGTAGAAGAAAGCCCACGAAATCACGAGGTTGTATGATTTGATGTTTTGTAATGTTTTATCTTACTGAAAACAGAACACTACCATTAAAAATTAACTAATTTTTATAAAAGTGTTGTAGGGATTCATGTTTATTCTCATATTAACTTACTTTGCTTAATAATTTCTGTATTTACATTTTTTTTTTTTAATTTGTAAAATATATTTTATACATTCATCTAGTTCAAGCAATAAAAGGAAAGAGAATGTTGTTTTGAAATTCAACATTAGTTGTTCAAGTTCATTTGTATTACATTCTCTGAAGAATTTCTCTAGTCCTTGTCAAATGTTATTGAACAAATCTATTTATAATTTATTATAGGTTCATTTCCGAGATTAATATTAATTAAATTATCATATTCAGAATTTGTTATGATTTTACTTTTTATGACGTTATTGTAATTTCATTTTAGAAATATCATTTCGGGTATGGCAATGTGGAGGAAGCTTAGAAATAATTCCCTGCTCAAGAGTAGGTCATGTCTTCCGAAAGAGGCATCCTTATACATTTCCTGGAGGGAGCGGAAACGTATTCGCCAGAAACACTCGGCGTGCCGCTGAAGTTTGGATGGATGAATACAAATCTTATTATTATTCCGCTGTGCCTTTAGCCAAAGCTGTACCATTTGGAAAGTAAGTTTCTCCCATTCATTTTAACATAATAACAAATTAAATGTTAATTTATTTATAATTTGCTAAAATATATTAAAAATTTGAAAAATAAATGTCATTACTTTAATTTTTTTCATACATCTCGATTTCCTAAACCTATTAAATCAATTTTTCCATTAAAGTAAAGTTCCGAATAAATTTTGAAATTCAATGCATTTATTATCTGTTAGTAGTTTCAAGTACCAAAATTAGCTTTACTTTATAAAAAATGTAATTAGAAGGTTTGGAATTAAAGCTATGATATACAGAAATATTAATCCCTCAAATAAGATACAATATATAGAGTGTTTAGATCCAATAGCACATTATTTGGAAAACTGTTGTAACTAAATCGGTCTTTTCAAAAACCACTTCAGTCACACAATTATAATTTTATTGAATTTAATAAAGACTGTGTTATTCACAAATAAAGGAATCTTGTAGGACTTTTTTGTCGATCATGATATTAATATAAAATAATAATATTATTTGAAGAAGGAATTTTCTAACATGCATGATTTTTACCCAGATTAAGGGCATACCTTTAAGGAAATATTTGCAACAAGAAAAGAAAGTATTACTGGAAAAAAAAATTGACTTGTACATATTTTTGATATGACTGATTCAATTCAAAAAATATAAATTTAACTGAAGTTCTATTAAGATGTAATTTTTGAAGTAGAGATCGTGTAGGATTTGAAGAAGACAAAACTTGCTCTTTCCATGGTACAGTTCATCATTCATTGTAATGAGTTAATGCCCGCTTTTATTCTGCACTTTCGTTTATATCATTTTAAATTTACTTCTTTCAAATCATATAAGGTAAACAAGAAAAAGAAATAATTTATAATTTATGGATTTATTATTTTTTTTTTCATTTTTAAATTATAACTTCAATATTAGTAAAGTACCCCCCAAAAAATTAACAATAAAAATTACCTATGTAAATTTCTTGTTTACATTTTTATAGGTTACTGAGTTAGTAAAATGATTTGGTTACTACTCGCTAAATTTTTTAAAAAATAATATACTAGTTTTGTTAATGTTTAATTGATTTGATTTCAGTATTGATGAGAGACTTGCACTAAGAGAAAAACTGCATTGCAAACCTTTCTCATGGTATTTATCACACGTCTACCCGGAATTGAAAGTCCCTTCCTTCAGCAGCTCCAGCCCAGCTGGCAATATAAGGCAAGGCCCTCTCTGCTTGGACACAATGGGTCGAGGCGCTGGCGCCTTACCAGGATTGTACCCGTGCCACGATACTGGTGGCAACCAGGACTGGTCGCTTATCTCCAGTGCCATAAAGCATCATGAGTTTTGTCTTACTCTTTCCTCGGATGTCCCTGGGCAACCGTTACTGATGACAGTTTGCGAGAATTCACCACATCAGGTTAACATCATTTTATTAAGCTCTGTTAAGATTAAGGCATGAGGCGACTATACCTCCTGCACCCTAGGAAATGTTATAAAGAATAGATTAACTAGTTGGTAACCATTGACAAGAACTGATCTTTACAAATATTTAAAGAAAACTTGAATCTATGTATTAAAATTTGTTTTACAATAGTCCAAAAATATATGATTTTATTAGATTATAGTGAAACCAATTTATAGAATATAGTTCATGAAAATACTTATACAAAATTTCCAAAATTTGATTCTAAAAAAGTATGATTAATATTTCATGGTTAAAGTAAAAACATAGCTATATGTGAAAAAAAAAACTGAAAAAGTGACCTCTACCAAAATCTATTTCTGCACTCGATACATAGGGAATCAACTTCAGATTGACTTCCTTTTCAAGCAATTATTTCTCCAAAAATTGAAAATTTCCAAAAATCAAAAATTTGACCCATTGCGTCTTTGTTGGGATTAAGTTCTAAAATTAGGAAATTTTACATTTAACTCTCTATTGTATGTTACACTGTTTGAGATTTGTCTACAATTTGCCTACTTAGGACCTTTTTAACTATTTTTTAAAAATTGTTAATTCAAAAAGAAACTTATCTGAGGGTTGAAACATTTTTTAAATATAGTACAAATGTAAACTTGGTCCCCGCAAAATCGCAAGGTATAAAAATTTTTTATTGAAATCCATGGGTACTTGAAATGGAAGGACCTTACAGCTACATAACACCTGCAAGGTTGTTTCCATGAAAATGAATTAATTACATAATATTTGTAATAAAATGACACTAATGGCGCATCTCCTTCATTTAATTTCCCAAGGTAGAGACTATGTTCTAGGACTGTAATGAAACACATACTCTTTAAAGATTATCCTCCTGAAATTGGTAACCCATCCTATTTCATTTGGCAACCAATTAAAACTTTAGATTTATAAACAAAGTTTAAGAACTTGTGTTTATTTAATTTAAAATATTATTGTTAATATTTTCTTTGTTCACTTAGGAATGGAGGCGAGTTGACGATGATTCAGATAATGGAAGTATGCTGAAACATGCTCGATTGTCGTTATGTGTCGACAGCAGGCATTCCGCTATGGGATTGACGGCTGAGAAGTGCGATTCCTCTGTACAGACTCAGCGATGGACTCTTGGCACCATTTAAACTGTCTAGTTTTGATACACATATTACCTTTTCCTAGTCCCTTCGATGTCCTTTAAGAGTGTAACCAATTTTTTAAGAGCGAAAAGCGATAGGATATTCGTTTGATTCATTCTCGTTTTGTAAAACACGGAATGGAGTGCAATGACTTTGACTGAACCTATGAATGTATAGCTAATGTAACACTTCGAATGACGATCCGATTCAATTGAAAACAAGAAATTTTTTCCTTTGTTTAAGTAGTTTTCGTTTTTGGACTAATTTTTTTTTATCTATCCATACTTAAGTTTAAACTAGTATTTATTTTTATATTTTTGTAATTTCTACAAGAGAATATTTTGCTTTTTTGCAAATTTGTTGGTCATTATTTGTGCGAGTGTAAGTCTGCTGGAATTTTTTAACTGTTAGTTGAATTCTTTTATTTTTTTTTTAATGTGAAATTACCGATTACTTAGCTGTTAAATTGTCTAATAAGCTCGTAGAAAAAGTGCATATCATGTCGAATTTTACGAAATTCTAATAATAATTTGATGAAATGAGGCTGTGATTCAGGAAATTCCTCTGGCAGAGTAGGTAGCTTTACTTTTATTCTTGGCCTTTTATTTTGCTGAATGCATTGAAGAAACCAGAATATGATTAGTTAGAATGGATGTGATGATGTAGCTTTTTTCTATAAGAGTTAGAACTGTTTTCATTATCTGTCCTGATTGGCTCTCAGACTGTAATTTCTTAACATTGTTGATATTGATATTTTGGGACGAGTTATTTTTAATTGATCTTAAATTAATTGATAAATTAATTTATATACAGTTGACTCTGCTTGGTTTATACAACTTGGGTCCAACTGTTTTGTACTCGGTCCTATACTACGAGTTCCTAAAAAACACGCTTTCTTCCTAAGCTTAGTATTTATGATTATTGCTGCCTCCTTCTTATGTTCTTAGAACCTCAAAAAAATAATCATAATTATTTTTGTCTTTGAGGGAAGTTCATGTTCATGATTGAAATAAACATGAGTGAAAAGTTATCCGACAGAGTTATAGACTACGCTGATCAAGTTCATAGTAATAACATAATGGTGTGCATTATGTTTTCCATATTTTGAGTCATTTTTATGATTAGCTTATTTTAGAGCTGATGCACCCCGCACTAACTATTCAACATAGTTATTAAATAATTCTTTTTTTAATCTCGCTTAACTTTTATATGTGCTTGTCAGTTGACAGGATCACTTACTCAATAAAATCGTTCTTATTATTTTCAATATTGATTCTCTAATAATTCAACATTGAATAAGTGGTTAAGAACATAATGTAAATTTTAGTCAAATGTAATATTTTTGTATTTCTGCCAGAATTTTGAAATAAAAAATTAAATTTAAATTTTGCAATGAAATATATTATTAAAAGTACTTTTTAGAAAACTGTTGAAATTGGGGTTAGTCTATCTGTCAACTGAAAGGTTCGTTAAAAAAATTATTACGGGAAAGTATTGCCACAGTTGAAATGAGTGAGGATTAATTTCAACTCAAAGTAGGGTAGTAAATAAAAATTGTGTAGTGCACGCACTGCACTAGATTTTTTTAAATGAAACTTTGATTTATTATGTTTATGTGATTGATCAAAATCATTATAATATTTTACTTGAAACAAAGTCCCCGACAAATTCTCAATTGCTTGTATTTATTTTTGGCAAATCTTGATTTTATTTAAAATTCTGGTGGCGTTTCCAAAAAAAAAAAAAAAAAAAAAATATGAAGATAATAAATAAAAAATAATTATATTTTATTGTATGTAAGGTCTTTTTCACAACAGTTTGATATTATAAAGTTTAATTTGATTAAAAAATTAATTATTACGAATGAGTCCTAAATAATAAGGTTCATTAGATAGAGTTTCATGTCCAAGCTCCTTTAATTTTATTTAAATACCCTTCATTTTATTTTTTTTTTTTTCTGTTCACCTTTCTGACTCCTGTGGAATGTACAGGAACAGCAGATTTTTTGAATACAATTTTTTTTTTATCTGAGTTTGGAGATCACCATAAAAACTCAGTGTATGATGTTATATAATGAAGTCGATACCAATGTTTAAATCAACATAATTTTTTGCGGTGAAACATGAACTATTTTCAGATTATAAATAAACTGTGAGTTATAGCTTCTTCAATGCCAATTTCTTAACATCTATCAGCCTCATGTTCATATGTAGAATTTCCAAATATAATTTGAAATTTGTGAAACTACTAAAAGACTACTATGATTCTGAAGGGATTTCTTAAGGGCATTGTTGATGGGATATAGGAAGAATACAGAATTTGACATAGAAGGATATAAAGCAAAAAAATTTGTATCTAGGCCCATTGCTATCCTTAGAAATTGTTAAGAATTTTTAGTTTCAAAAAAAAATTTTAGAAGCTTTTTAGATTATGTCTTGCAAAAAATAGAATACCGGTTGTACAGCAAACTTAAATATTAATTTGTATATGTTCATATTAAATGGCCATTTAATATTGCTATAATATTTTATATTTATAAACTAAGTTCAGAAGAAATTTATGTAATTGTTTTTCCAACATTGCTTTCAATAGACCAAATACCTTTGAATGACTAAATCTGCTGTCGTTATTGGGTTAAAATACCTAATTCACCTTGAATAGAAAAAAAAAAGGTTTACTCTTTTTTCTGTCTGTTTAAGAAGGGGCTAGGTAAGGATAAATGGTTCGCTTGGTGTATGCATGTATGTATTGAGGTTTTACAGTATTAAGTATATTTATGTATTTAATATATAATTTGAGATGACCATTGCTCATGTTCCTTCATTCGGTAGAGGAATTATTTGTTTATGTTTAAATCTGAGGCATTTGGGACATCATTTATTTTAAGAGTGTCTTTGTGATTTGATTCTTGTAATTAGTTTCTCGGCTGCCGCCAGCCACATATTTTAACCATTGATATGTATCTATTTTTGTGATATTTTTTTAAATAACTTATAATGCTTTTGGGCATTATTTAAAAACTTAAAAAAAATAAAGGTAATTTATTTGTATATTTTCAACATAAGAAATACATAAATGTAACTGTAGTTGCCAGGAAAAGTTCCTTAACACCATGATTATGATCATTTTTATACTAAGCACCACCTTTTAAAGTAATTAATATTCATACATTTCAGTATATTTGTAAATATTGATGTTTCATCTGTAGGTATATGACACATTTATGGCACAGGTGTATTTATTGTTATATAAGTAAATAATCTGTCATATTTATTACCATGGTGATATGTGATGAATATCGATAATTTTACTTGAGCCAATGTTGTAAAGGAAAACTATGTAATATTTGAATGATTATAAATATATTTGTAACAACATTATAGTTATAAATTTAAGGAGAAATAAACTAAACTAAAAATGAGTTGAGACATGACTTACAATCTATAAAAGGTAAAGTTTACTCATAAGATAGTATCAAGTTATGTTTACTATCGGTTATTGTCAAACTATGTTATTTTATGTATATAGGCTGGATTTTTACTCAATAGTATACTTAGTCTGGCTGTTTTTTTATTATTCTTTTTTGCAGTAATTTAATTTTTTTTGGGGGGGGGGAGGGAGTCCTTTAAAACTTAATTAAACTAATTTCAATTTTATATATTTGAATTTAACATTATGTTTTGAATATTCATATTTATTTGCGTTATTTTTTGTTATTACGATCATTTTTATATTGATTAAGACAAAATAGTTGAGAAGAATATAAATGCATATATAATTATTATAATTTATATAGTAGAGAAAAAAATAATATAAACTATTGATTAATTTGGGACTTCTTTTCGAATAAAGTTCTTTTGTTTTTCATATTTTTCTTTTATCATTGCTTGTATTTCTCAAATTAATTTATCAATTTACCTGACAAAAAAAACTATAATTTTACAATGTAGTTGATAATTATTGTATCATATACGTAAACAATTTTGTTTTACTATTTTATTTAATCTTAACCTCCGCAATTTATTATTCATCTTATTATAACTTTTGGAAATTTTTTTTTTCTTTAATATATTTTGTTGTTTGTAGTTTTTTGTAACATTACAGAAAATACAAAATTGCATTTTTTCAAGATTTTGTAAATTGTATTTTAGGGTTTTTACAGCTCGAAACTCAATCTCTGTATATGCATGTATTTAAATATACTGTAGTTGATTTTTGAAGGGAGAATTTTCAAGGATTTCTTATTCTGGAGGGAGGGACATGTTAGGAAGTTTGATAATTTCAGGACATAAGGGAAGGAAGTATTTTTAAGTTTTTGTACAGATGCATTTTTAATATTTTTGAGATTAAGGTGAAAAAATTAAGTTTACCAATACATCTTCAGCAATTACTTTCTCAGTAATTGTTTATGTATTGAATATCTCATTGCAAACTCTTTTATTTCAGCCTGTGATATTTGTTGATATCAAATTTATTATACATTCTGCTTAAGTCTTCATGATGCTGTCTCCTTAATTTTCGATTCCCTGTACATCCTTTGTTACTCTTTTCTTACGATTTAGGAAAAAGTAACACCTTATGAAAAGTGAGAGAACACTATAAATGCATAAACATCTTCCTTAAATAGCTTCCATGTTTATTTGAAAATAATTGTAATTAATTAAAGAGATTACGGTGTTATAAAGTATTTGATTTTGAGGGTTAAGTATAATTTTATATCATAATTAGATTGTATTACCTATTGGCACCAGAGCCATACCTTACAATAGACCTAATAAAATTGATTGTTTAAAGTATTCTATTAAGGAATATAATGTTTATAATTAATTTAATTAATCTTATTTGATATGGATATTACTAATTGGTTCCACAATTACTTTTATTGTTTCATTTTTCTATACTGAGTAGAATTTTCAGTTATTTTCAAAACTAAATAAATAAACATCCAATAAGTTTATTACATTAGATATTAAAGTATATTGGTTTAAAATTTCTCCAGGCATTAATAACAAAATAAAACTTTTCATTAGAACCCACTGCCATCATCAGTTTTGTTTATTATCTCTACATTGTGGTTATACCATTAGCTATTGGAAAAATTTCTAATATTTTTCTGTTCAAATAATTATTTTTTTTAATGAAAATTATTAAAATCATTAATAGTTCTATTGATTCAAATATACAACAATAATCCATATCTTTTGTATTCTAATTTGATTGATTAAAATAATTTTATTATGAATAGTCCTTAAAAATTAAGAAACTAAGCATATGTGTATATACCATAGGACATATGGCCCTCTCACTGATATACTAATATAGCGCCAAAATATAATTTTTAGATTAGATAGATTTCAAAGATTTTGATTTTATATTGAAAATCGTTTTTTCTTGCTATCGAATTAAAATATTAAATTTTGATTCATAATTATCCATTCTTTATTTTAATTTCGAGAAAAAATGAGTTTTGAAATAAAATAAAAATGTTTTTGTCAGAGTTGTCACTTTTGAGTAATGTTAGTATTCCAATGAGGGTGCGATCTATACATATACTGTCAGAATTAAAACAATGATGCTAAAATAAATTTGTATTGTACTTAACTAGTTTGTAACTGATTTTTGAATACCATTTTAGCTAATAAAGAATATTAACGATAATATTATTTATTAATATTAACGTTAATTGTTTCATATTATTTATTGGTATATAGTGTATGTAAATATTCATTGAGGTAATTATTGTATAAATATATATATAATATGGATATAGAAAAAATTATGTAAATCTAATATATAATGTTATGTTATTGTATTATAATTTTTATGCTATTTGTTTTACCTGAATTCTTTTATATTTTTGTTTTTGTTTCTCATTGGTTAATACAACCATAATTTTAAATCCATTTATTTAAACTGTTTGTTGTCTTCTTTTACCTTTTCATTTCTATCGTTGGTATGATTGTACATGCTAGGTTTCACTGGAGCCATTTTGTTCATGCATTTTTTTAATTTGTTTACTGATAAACTTTTCTAGGAAAATATTTAATAATATTAAGCAAGGCTCGATTTGTTCAAGTACTAAGTCGGAACAGTAACCTTCCTGGAGGAGTCAGAGTTTTCTATGGAAAATTACAATGTGTGAATGGTTCATTTACATGAAGTATAACACGGAGGAAGCCATATATGTAGTGATATCAACATTTGTTATTATTTTATGTTTTTTTCTCTTAGATAGAGATCTTGGAATGTCGTTCTGGAGAGTTTCGTCCATAATCATGCCCTGATATTGAGTTAACAAAATTTACATATCTTACTACAATAAATAGAATAATAATAGAAAAAATTAAGGCTACTATTGGCAGAGTTACTGGTGTTGAAGTCAATGGAGGATGAAATATGAAGAATTTATTCAAAAATATATAACACTCCTGTTACAAACTGTGTGATATTCATGGGAGACAGTGTGGTCTGCAATTATTATGGATAAATTGAAATATATGGTTAGTGGTAGAAAATCTAATTATTTTAGAATTACAGATATCAGGAGAAACTTTTAGTATCAGGGTTCTAAAATGTGTCAAAAAAACAAGACTCAAGACCGATTAAAAGCTAGGGATTATTTGTCATAGGAATGTTTAGTTTGTTTCTAATTTTCAGAATTCTGAAGTTAATATTTGTATAAAATCACAATTATTAATGTTTTTGGAAATGAATGAGTGAGCTATATAAATTAAGGGGAGAACAGTGACTTAAGGATTTTGAAAATTAATGTATTGAGTAGAATATTTGGGCTAAAGGATTCCGAACACTAAGCTGAAAGGTAAGTCTCTTAGGGTATACCTAAATACAGAGAGCTTTGGTTTGCCTTTATTATTATATTATACCAAATGATTTGAGTGAGTGATAGATTGAAAAAAAATATATCTATTGACAAAGATATTTATAAAAGTAATTATATACACATATCTATTTTGGACAAACTGCTAGGGATTAGAAAAATTTATGCCACCTAAAATGAATTGTCAAGCATGAGAAAGAAGCCAATATTTTAAATATTCAAAATTGAAAGCAGACAAATTCAAAGCGGAATATAAAAGGGAAAATTAGGGATTGCTTTGTTTAATTTAAAGTTTTATACTCAAAAGATATTCACAAATTGTATAACTGTGTAATAAAATGTTTATTTTTTTTTATAAAAATGGACAAATAAAATGAAATTTTTTGGGAGATCATAAACCCAAAGGATTTTTCGCACTAGGGTTTTTTTTTATCTGAAAATTTTTAAGATGGAGGGTATTTATCTCAGTAAGTAAAAGAAATATTTATATGTGAGAGTGTGCAACATTTATTGTCTAATTGCTGAACTAAAATATCTTTTAATATTCTATTAAATGATATTTAGTAATATTTAGATAGGTATAAAGAAAGTATTTATTTTACTACATTAAAATCTGAAAGTAATGTAGTGAGTGTATAAAACAGCCAAGAGATAGCGACACTAACGAACTTTAAGCGCGGACGTCATTTATGCTGAAAATTTTATTTTTGGTATCAGGACAGCATCATGCCACAGGAGCTCGACTCTAAATGCTAACCAACTTCTGTCCACCCTCGCTCAATACAATATATATATTAATCAAATATTTGCTTCCAATGTTAATTGTTTTCCCAGTGCTGTTTGTTGTTAGAGGAGAGACTTTTTTAAAGATGAATTTGTAATACAAGGCGACATCTAAAATTTTCAGGATAAAATATATTGATTGTACTTTACCTAAAGTGGAAAATTCTTTTTAGATCAATATGTTGTAAAATACCTGTAATATTTTTGATAATCTGGGGATTGTTTCATAATGAATAAATTCAAGTACACGAATTATAAAATACATACATTTTGTTATATATTACATGAGCTTAAAAGTAAAAATTTATCAGCTAGAATTGTATAAGTCAGTGAAATTGTACCAAATACCAAACTACAAGATTAATATATTAGTTTGTACTTTATTATGAAACAGGGCCTTGTGGTATTATTTTAAATGTATTTCATGTAGTTAAACGAATCACTATCAAGTACTATTCCAGTAAAAAAAAAACGAAAATTCCAAAATACCCAATTTGTTAAATTCACAACAGAATAAAGATTATTCAATTACTTTTATTATTAGTATTTTATGGAAATGTATTAAGTCTGTATATGTCTGGATAAAGTCAGAATAGAATAACAACGATATAATTAATTTAATTTATTTTTTTCTAACAAAATGTATAAGGGCTCTTTTTGGTTGAGATAGATAAAAGTGCCCAAGAACAATACAATCCTGCCGACTTATGTTCAATTAAAAAAAAATGACTTTCATCCATTTCAGAACTCTAGTTCCCTCACGTGACGCATCCTTTTTTTTTTTTTATAAATACTTTATTTCAGAAAAATTTCTGAATGTTGCCTTAAACCACTTATAAGCTGTCAATAGAATCTTTTGGATTGATCTCCTACATATAAAATACAACTGCTATTTTCTCTGAAAAACTCAAAACATTGTATGAAAACTTTTAGGTAAATCACCACATATAAGTAAAATTGTATTCTTTATTACTGCTATCCTTAGATAACAGTTTAAGTTATAAGTAATGAGGTGACCCACTAGAAAATGCCACTTCTGTTTTACAGTTAAGATTCAGCCATCCGTAAATTTATTTTAACACAGAATAATTTGAGACTGCACAAAGCACAGATGAGCAGACTAAACAAATTTGATGGAATCGCTTTCAGGATATTGAGCAGAACTTGTTTTAAAACATTCATGCTATCTAGTTGAATAATTTGAGCTATCAATAATAAAAAGCGGTTGAGATATACGTCGCATAATTATCCCATAGCAACCACAGCGCTGTTGCCTTTGAATAAGATTTGATCTGTACCTAATTTCTGCACTGTCTCAAAAACGGTTGATTTTTTGGCTTTAAAACATAAATCCAATCCATGTTCCATTGGAATGTGCTTGGGTTTTGTTGTCTGCGTCTAAATCTTTAAAACCCAATTGGAATCGTCTGGATTCGTCAACTTAACTCTGTCGGAGTTTTTAAAACTCTTACTTATTTGAATGTTGTAATTACAAGTTCTATTAAAGTTACAGAAAGGATTTAAAAATTGAAATTGTGATTCGGCTCTTTATGAAATTCTCTTTCTTTTGATACCTCATTCTTCAAAATCCATCGCTCCTGTGAGTCGGAAAAGGGATCAACAGTACCGTTATATATATGTGCGATTTTAAATAGTACATTTTATTGTTATTTTACTGTTTACTAAGAGCATAAATAATGAAAAATTATTTTTGAATAATAATTAATTTATAACACGTTTAGTTGAATATGATTGAAAACAATATACACCCATTTTAATTCTGATCAATAAAATCAATATAAAAGACCATAAAATTACAATTTTACAAGACTTTAAACAACGAAACAATAATAGTTCAATTAACTGCCTAAAGATAATGCCTCAAAACAAGAAATGTAGAAATTAATAATTCCAAAACTGCCGTTTCCGAAGTCTACATATAGTAGAAAAAATTTATTTTACTTAAATAATAACAGTTTAACTAAATGCCTAAAGATAGCAGCACAAATCAAGAAATGCACAAAATAATAGTTCTAATAATTGTCGTAAGATAGCAGCACCATCCAAGCAGCCTTTTCCGAACGAAATCCAGCACTAAAATTTTATTTTATATTAGGATATTAGGAAGTCACAGGAGCTCAACTGATCGAACTCGCACTATCGAGCCCGGTGGAATTGTTGAGCTCCTGCAAACTTCTACTCTCCTAATACAAAGTAAAATTTTTGTGCTGGATCCCGACTTAGGAATTGGTTGCTTGGATGGTGCTGCCATCTTACGGCTTTTCTTAGAACTATTATTTTCGACATTTCTTGATTTGTGCTGCTATCTTTAGGCAATTTGTTGAACTATTATTATTTAAGTAAAATAAATTTTTCAATATATTTGAACTTCCGAAGCGGTTGCTTGGGTGGTGCTGGCATCTAGCGGCAGTTATTAAAACTATTATTTTCTAAATTTCTTTATTTGTGCTGTTACCTTTAGGCATTTAATTTAATTATTACTTTAATATTATTTAAAGTCTAAATTATCATTTTGTCGTAGTTTTTAAATTTTATTAATCGGAATTAAAAAGGGTGTATATTTTTTCAATAAAATTAATCTAAACATACTGGAAGATTATTGATTGACCGTGTGTGAAGATGAAAGGAATATGGTCCGGGTGCGGTCAAGAAAAACTCAAATAGTAGAAATATACTAATTTAATGAGCCAACGTTTCGCCCCACGTTGCAGGGCTTCTTCAGGGCTAAAAAAGATACAAACACATAGTTACAAAAGGAAAGCAAAAACCTAAGTGTAAAATAACAGGGGTATAAAATGAAAAAAGTAAGATATAATAAGAAAAATTAAAGCTAGTGAAAATTAAAACATGTTTTGAATTAGTTTTTATTTGCTGTGTATGAATAATTGTTCATTCCTTATGCCTTATTTACTTGATAAACTGTAAAATATTAAAACAACAATAAAATATTATTATTTAGCTTTCTCTAAGATAAAATAATTATAATGTTCTATGAGCCTGTGTTGTGTTGTTATAATAAATGAGCTGTTTGAAACTTCAAATAATAAAAGCATTTAATTCTGAAGTAATTACTGAGTTGTAAATTAGTTTTGTCATGAAAAATTAACCATTTACATAGATTTGTTAGGCTTTTAACTATGAATAATGGAATAAATAAGGAAAGAAATTTGATAACCAAATATAGTCATTTAAAGTATTTTACTCAGATTATCAGAAAATTTTGGTTGATTCCTTCTTTTGTGGGTGTAGGATAGACAACAATAGCATAACAATTTCATTACAATATTACCATGCTGTAAATTTTGTTTTTCATTAAAAATTGGATATAATTTATATAGATCAGTTGAATTATGCTTTTAACATATTTTCAGAGGGTATATACTCCAAAAAACTTGTTATAAATGAAGAAATGAATAAAGAAGAGCAATACTTGCTTTTACTTACCAATCTATGAAATATACAGTAAGACGTCGTATTGTGATCTTGATAATTTGAAACCTGAGTTTTAAGTGTAAAAATACATTTAATTCCTTTATTTTCTGATGGGACTTTTAAGTTACTTTAAAGTTTTAAGGCACTGTATTAATTTAAACACTTCAAAACCCTTTGGGATTTAAAAGCCCACTTCTATTAAGTTCATTCTTCAATTGTTAGATTGTTGCATAAATTTATACTTTTTTGAAACTTGCTAAGTACAACATAACAAGATGATGTATTGTTGTATAATACAATTATTATATATAAATAAAATTATAATTATCATTAAGGCTAATTAGAAGATTATAAAGAGTCTATGTGTTTATTTGGATAAAATTTTTATTTGTTTTGCATTTTGTAGTTATAATTCTTAGTATTATCATTAATTAAATACAATGAAAAACTTAATAATATTATGGACTTTATGAGTCCATATTGTAAAATTATATACTATCATGGTTGGGACTTTTTAGTCTCATCAGGTGTTATATGAATATGAAGTTAGGAAATGCATGCAGTCTGTATTTGGCAATAGGGGCATTATTTATATTCTTACTTAGAATTAATTTATTTATTGAATACATAGTAATAATAATTTCTGGGTCTGTGCCTAAAAACGTAAGTTTTTATATCACTAGAGAACAGTTGTCACATCAAGAGGAAGATCCAAAATGTGTGCTTCTAGGTAAATTGAGTCTAGACTGCATTCTAAGTGTTTAGAATGTAACATATGCTTCTTTCCCTGTCACTTGGCGTTCATCCTTCCCCTTTTTACCATCAAAAGTAGTATACAGGACAGATGTAACGTAATCTGTAAATATAAGATAATGTAATAAATAAATTTTGACGACTTTGTACTCTTTTTTGTACAAGGCACTGAATTTTTTAATTAAATAATTTTATCTATCAAATTATTGATTTTAAGTCATATATTAAAAATGGTATGATTGAGAGAAATACTTTATTTAGCCATGCTGCCCTAAAACATTGGGTTGCTATAATACATAGCGTACCTACCAATCCATATTTGGACATATATACACTACAATATATAAACATTTTTCATTTTTTAAACAATAATCATCAATACACTAAATACATTTTTTTTCTTAACAAAAAAAATTATTTCTTTTTTGTTTCTTTTACATATGTTAGTTTTCCTCCTTTACAAAGCCAAATAAAAATTAACCAATAAATTATTACCCCTATTTCACTCCTTCATACCTACCTCTCCTCTCCCGTGATCCACAACAACCGTTTGATCAACTAAGTCAATTTAAAAAATTCATCAATAGATAGCAACACATAAATAAAAAAGAAACAAAACAATAATAGCAGTAGAATTGTTTACCAAATAAACAATTAAACAAATTTACAAAGAACTAATACATAAATTTTAATTATTAAAATAATATTATTTCAACATTGTATTATATATAATCAGAGCTAAACCAAAAAGTAGGTTTCCTAGTAGTTGACTAAAACACATATGATTGTATGATGTTGGATCTTGGGAATTTGAGTTTTGATGGAGTTCGGTGGAGGTAGGTTTCTAAGCATGTAGTCAGCATTTAACCTCTGGATTCACTAAACTTTCATCATTCATTACACTCATTTCAATTTAAGTCAAAACTGGCAGATTTTATGGCCATATGGTTTTCTTTTCCAAATCCTGTGTCCTGAAGTTTGATTATAATGTAGAATGGTTTGAAATCATGTTGGAACAAATCTATTCATTAGATTAGAGCAACCAGATTAGTGAAAAATGTATCCAAAAATCCACCATTTTTGACAGACAGACTCTCTGTATTTAAAAAAATTTATACAAATTATGATGAGAAGATAGTTCACCGTAGATACTACTGTATATGAGGAGAAGATGGTTAGGGGTATGGTCAGTAAAAAACACTACTAAGTTGAGAGAACTTACTTAAATAAGTTCTCTCAACTTATTTGTGTTTTTTACCAACTGCACCCCCAACCACCTTCTCCTTATATATATAAACAAATAAAAAATAAAAATAGTCATTATTTTGTTTAATTGTAGTTTTTATACTCAAAAGATAGTTGAAAATATTTCAAAATGTTTTTATTTACAATTGATAAAATTGTTAGGGAGATCAGAAGGATTTTTTTTTTATACCAGACAAATATTATTTATGATTTTTATCTATATCAAAAATGAAGTCTAAATAAAATATTGCATAATACTTCGTTATGAGTAATTATTTATTGTATATTTATTGTTTTATAATATTTTGTATTATATTTAGAGCTTTCTTTATAATTAGTTAATTAATCTTTTTGTAAAAAACTGAGCGACAGGGACGGGACTTACCTTATTCTGAAAATTTTCTTTTGGTATTAGGACAGCATCATGTCACAGGAGCTCTATTTTAAAAGCAAGATCAGCCTTACTTGACTTGTCACTACATAGCTTGAATAGTGAAACAAAAAATTATTGAAATAGATAAAAAATGTCTAAAATAGGGTATATTCTATCTAAGGATAGAATCTCTGACTGGACTTTCCTTAAGCTATTACAGTAGTTACAGATTACTTACGGTCTATGGTACAATCAATTGAAAAACTAACACAAAACTAAAAAAAAGAAAGATTTTTTTTTTTTTTAAATGTGAAACTGTTTTAACAAAACAGCGATGTATTTACATCGGAAAAAGGTTTGTTTCCAATGTTTGGAATATGAAGATCGACCATCATTGCCTATGTTGTACGGCCACACTACCTCCTGCGGTTTTATGATGTCCTAATACCAAAAAGAAAATTTTCAGCATAAGTAACATCTTTGAAGTTCCATCCATTCTTTCTTTATTTTATTGATTTGGGCGCCCCTATACTTATTTCTTACATATACTTTAACTTACCCTGTATATGGAATATTGCAATAGTGAAAAATTTCAAATACGAGTTTTCAATAGAAATTTGAGGTTGCTGGGTCCCAAATAAACCAAGTATTTAATCGTAAAATGATTTGTGTTTATGTGAACAACCTAAACAGCTCAAAAACGAAACTGGAATTACATGTTTCTAGGATAATGTCATCTATAAAAAAGTTGAAATACATTTTCAAACTAGTCTCAATATTTTCTGTAGATGAATAAATTCATACCCAATATAATTTCCTCAGTTATTAATTAACTATAAATGACAATTTAGTCATAGTTTTATTTATTACTGACTATTTTTTTTCCATCTCTGCTTTGAGGAATGAGCTTGAAAATTTCAACGAAAAAGAATCAATCAAACTAGTTATTTTAGAATAGTTTTCGGTGGAACGAATTAAAGTGGAAAAATGCTAAAGAATTAAATTTCAATTTCCCTGTTTACAATCTATTAATTAAATTAAACCCGAAGTACGAGCTTATATAAATACCCAATAATCGTAAGGTAATCTTTGCATAATAATTATTTTAAACATGTGTTTCACTTAGATGTTGTTTTTTGGAAATGTTCGTATTATCGGAAAGTAGTGATTATGATCGCATCTTTTGGGAACTCTTGACTTTCCTCAAATGCTCGGTATGCTTGTCTTTACCGAAGCGTTTGGGACGAGTTTGCGAAAATGGCCATTTTTGCTGTGAAAATTGTTCGGATTGTGACATCCTTCCCCAGAACAGATGTCGCCTATGCAAAGGGAAATTTTCAATAAACAGGCTGACAGTTTTCAATTCCATCCGTGACGTGCTGTTGGAACTGCCTCACGGGTCGGCCCAGTTCATTGACGAGTTGGTCCAGGTCTTAGAATGCCCCGTATGTTATGAAGAGGTAAATTATATTAAAACACTAGCCAATCTTGAACTTGTGCAGCTTTACAATATTGGGTGGGGACCCTGTGGTTTGGGAGTTCGGGGGGGAGGGGGGGGGTATGAAATACTGCTCGTTGAAGAGCCTGGAGAAAGTGGGTGGACAAGAAAGAAGTTATTACATCCCAATTTTTAAAATATAAATATATATCGGTAAAATTTAACTCAACCAACCATAATTGGGAAAGTGAATTAAAAATGGCGTCGTTTTCAAAACTAAAAAAAAAATCTTTAAAACTACCTGCAGCACTAAAAAAAAATTATAAAACAATTTCATTTATATATAAGAAGATGGTCAGGGCTGTGGTCGAAAGAGAAACAAAAATGATTTACAACTATTTATTTTCAGACATTTCGCCCCACTTTGAACAGCCCTGATGAAACCCTGCAAAGTGGGGTGAAACGTCAGAAAATAAATAGTTGTAAACTATTTTTGTTTCTCTTTTGACCGCTACCCTGACCATCTTCTTATATATCAATTTTTACGGTCAACTATATATACATATATATAATTTCATTTATATTGAAAAATAGCTATAATAGAGATGTTTATGTTAAATGATTCCAGAGATACAGCTTTTCAAAAAGCAAATTTTTTTTCCAAAAAAAGAACTTAAAATCAGTATTTTGTGAATATATTTTGACAAATATCATTGAAATTACAACTCATACGAAGTTCTGGTCTGTTACTTCTCAATTGAAGAACAGTTTCACCAAAATAAATTCCTAAAATTTTGATTTTTTCTTGTTTGGAAAAAAATATTTATTGCTTTATGAAAAACTATATCTCGGGAACTATGATGTACAGATGTCTGCTAGTACTCATCTAAAAGCAAGTGTATATTATAATATAGTTGGTTATCTTTGTAGGAGCAGCAGTTGCCATGATATTCGCCACAATATTAATTTTTCATTATTTGTATGAAGTATCTTAATGCTGTAGGTAAGTTTGAGGATATGGAGCTCAGAATGAAAAATGTGAGAAAATTTTAGATTTTTATTGAATAAAATATACTTCCACTGTAAATACTTCAATACTTACTTTTTAATGATATTTACTGTAGCTACCATTTTGTATTCCTCCTGAGTTTTGCACCAATTTTTATTTACCCTTAGCTCTACAGAATTATCATTAAAGTAATAAAAAATGGGAATGAAATAACTTATGGAGGTATGAAATTCTCTCCAAGATGAAGGTGAAGTGTAGGGGTCCCATAAAACTATTAATTCCTTAATAATTTATAAGTCATATATTTAATTTGTAAAGAGCTTTGCAAGGTAATACTAATTTGAAAAAAGTCAAAACTTTCAATGTTGAATATTACTTATGTTTTTTTATATTAATAGAATTTTGTCTCTTGTACTGTGATTCCTCTTAACTCAGTAAAAATAAACAATGTGATTTTAATACTAAAAAAAAAAAAAAAAATACAGTGATCTCCAATCTAGGACTAGTTCTGGTAACTTGTAATCCTCATACCAGACTGAAAACATAAAAAAATGCTAGGTATCCAATGAAACAATGTATATATCCAATAAAACAATGTTAGAGACAAAATGTACCTAGAATAATGCTTTGATTTTTCAAAGCATCTAAATCTAGGTTGCTAATATATATTTTGTTTAGTTCGAGAATTCTTTTAAATGAAACTTGTTTAGGCGTGGTTGAGCAAATTGGCCTGGATCAGATGAAAATTGTTTTCTCTTCTTAATAAATAAAATATTTATTAATTAAATAGAACAAAAGAGATATTTCATTTGATGAAGAGAGATTTCTTTTAAAGAAATTACATTTCCTAATCATGAAATTATAAAATTGTCAGCAAGTGGAAGAATTTTAAAACTTCCAACGTCCCAGTATTTTATAAAATGGTATTAAGATTTATTCAGAGTTAAGTACTATGACAACTTAAGCGAGGATTTTTTTGGGGGTTAATTTTGTTCATATTAGAAGAAACATTACTTTAAAAAATAGTATTTTTTTTTCTCATTTTTATGTGTCTTTTGACCTGAGTTGTGTCAACTTCTTAAATCTCAAAATACTTCTTATTTAATTTCAACGACTACTGAACTTATTCGATATGTGTTTGCAAAGTGTTTATTCCCTCCAGGTTGGAGGATGGTTCTAATTAATCAAATTAATTCTAATATAGCTCAATAATAACATGTTATGGAATATTAGTTAATATTTCGATTAAGACCTCCCCAACTGACAACATGTAATAGTTTAAATATAAATAATTCTTTCATTGATTGATTGGAAAACTTTATTTGAGATTACTAGATATTTAAAAAAAAACATTAGTAATATTTGTGTGATATCAAAAATCCTATGGTCTTTACGATTTTCTTTTATTAATAATTACTATAAATAAAAAACATTGTTTAATTAGACATTTCTGCCAACTCTGCATTAATATTACATAAAAAAAAAACTTATTTTTTTTCAATATGGATAGTACTGAGGGTATGTCTTGTTTATTGAGCAATATTTGGAAATTAGAATATAAAATCAAGAAATTATATAGTCTTACTAATAATATATAAAATATCAAATCTTACTAATCATGAAGAACTTTAACAGAATTCATAAGTATTTTTGAAAATTTAAATACCAAGAGTTTCTAAAGAAATGGATAGATTTTTACAATAATGAAAGAAGTAGAGGAAGTACACAGAAACAGAATTTTTAATTCCTCAAATATTACACAATTCATATATAAATATAGTTTTAATAAATTTATTTAACATTAATCAATTCCAATAATCATTACTAATAATGTTCAATTTTTTAGGCAGTTACAAGCCTAACAATTTGCTATAGAGGGCACTGTGTCTGCGATAGATGTGCACAATTAACGAGCCAATGCCCTTTATGTCGAGATTCTTTTGTCCTACAGCGCTATGTAAACAGGATAAAACAGAAGTTGGAAAATGTTTTGTTGGATATTCCCTGTTGTAATCAACCTTATGGTTGTCAAGTTTTTAACGATTATAATAATGTAAAGGATCATATAGAAAAATGCAGGTATTATAAATTTGTTAAAAGTAAGAAATAGAGTGACATTATAATTATTTCTATACGTATATTTCACTGGGAGATAGTCACATCCATCATTTGCTCAAATGCTTTTAGACGGC
This sequence comes from Halyomorpha halys, assembly GCF_000696795.3. Classification (NCBI taxonomy): domain Eukaryota; kingdom Metazoa; phylum Arthropoda; class Insecta; order Hemiptera; family Pentatomidae; genus Halyomorpha; species Halyomorpha halys. The sequence continues at coordinate 81,898 of NW_027116513.1, read as the reverse complement.
AAACATGCAACAACTTGACTATATGACTAGATATTTGCTCATATTTTAAACCATAGAATAATATCATTAAGTAAAATTTACTCTTTGTCAAATCTAAGCTCTTCCCATACAGTGTGGGAGGGGTGAATCTTTTAATGGTTTCTCGAATATTATAAAATTTATCCATCATTATGTATATACCACTATGCAGTAACAATAATACATACATATGATAAACTGGAATAAATTTAAATATTATATATTTATAATTTAGATATATTGTTTAAGTTTTTATAATAAAATATATGTAATTAATATTATATCTAGTTATATTATTGTTAAATATAACTTTATGACTGATAACTTCTATATACAATGTAGGATAGTGAAAGAATACGTATAAATTCACTTAGGGATCAATACATTTTTTTACTCGATATCTTATGGATTATTAGTCATGAATTAGATTCAGTAATTTTGCAACAATCATTAAAACAGACAGATGGAGCAACAGTCCATGTATATTTGTTTACGTATTATTAATGTAATATATACTAATTAGTCATTAAAAATTATTCCTTATCTTTTTAGTTTCATTCCGTGGGAATGCGAAGATGAATTTTGTTGTTGGACAGGAATTGGTGAAACTACTCCAGAACATGCAAGAGAAAATCATCCTAGCTGCATCCTAAGAGGAAAAACAGTTAAAATGAAATTAAATCTGGACGAAAGTGTTCACTTACAGCTATGGAATAGGAAAAGAGACATCTTTTACAAAGTAATCTATAAAATGACTGGAGAAGGACTCAAATTTGTCATTTTTTGTCAAAAAGCTGCCCCAGAAAAAGTTCTTTTTTATTTAAATAATGAAAAAGAAGCACGTAGTTTTGTCACTCCGTGCGTAGAACCAAATAAGAATCCATTGTATTACCTCATACACGAATGTCCATCGGTCATCATTCCATACGATTTAGTATTGACTGATCGGTCTTCTCTAGAGTGCCTTCTTCAAACAGAAGAAGGCAGATGGCGGACTGTAGTGATAATTTTTATTAAAGTTGCTTTGGTGATAATTAAATTGCTAACATTCTAGTAAAAAGTAGTTATATTTAATAAAATATAGGCAAGGCTAATAAGAAAAGGAGGTGAGAATCTTCTATTTTATGTTATCATATCATCTGTTTGTATCAATTAAAGTTCATTAATATAAATAATAAGCTCTGGGGTAGCACTGAGGTAAGGTGCTACGCTACTAACTCCATGGACCTGGTTCAACTCCGGCTGTGGCAGATAATTATTTATTCTGTACTGTAGCCATGAGTCAACCCTGTGGAACACTCCTGGGGTGGACCCAGTCTCATAAAGTGAGTACTGTAATTAGGGAAAAATCTGGCAGTTGAGTGTGATCTAGAAAATCAGCTCCTTATATAACCATTGATCTAAAAATAGCAAAGCAATTAGTGTAAAAGATTTTTGATGTTGAGGGTACGGGGAGTAGTTCAGGAGTCTGTCAAACTAAGTAGGTTTGTTGTACCAGTAGGTGGTCAAGAAGCCATCATGTTTGGTCAAAATGTCACATAAAATGTAATTGACAATGTATATATATTTTTAATTTAAAACCTGAACACAACTATAATTTAAACTTTAACTATGACAGCCATTCAATATACTTTGTATTTAACAGTTTGTAAACTTATGTAAATAGTTAAGAAAAAATATCACATTTTTCAACATAATCACCCTTCCTCCTTATTGGCACTCTTTTCTCACCAAATTAGGTTTTTTAAATTTTAAATGTAAAAAGAAAGGAGGGTGTTCAAAAGGCATGTAACTCTCAAACACCTAAAGCCTCTTTCAATAGTCCTAACATATGAAAGTCATTTGGTGATAAATCCAGAATGTATGCAGAGTATTGAGGAACTTCCAGAACATAACATCAAGTTTTTAACTAGTTAGATGAACACTATCAGGAATGAAATAGATGTCCTCTTGATGAAGGATGTGATTTGTTCAAGAGGCCCACTATCTAAAGTGGTGTGGCCATGTCTTCAGGACAGATGAACACTGAGATCCATTGAAATCTATGGACTAAAAGTGATTTGTTCAGGATCACAATCAACTGTCAGGTTTTTTTCTCTGAACTCACTTTTTAGAGACTGAGTTTGCCTTAAGAGACTCACAGCCAAAGTAACATAATAAATTATTACTTGCTACACCTGGATTCGAACCTAGGCATGGGAGATAGTAACACATCACCTTACTCACTGAGCAACTCCATTCCTTGTGGATACTTATAGGGAAGAAAAATATCTTTTAAAAAACATTAAAGGTCTCATCAGCACGACTGAGAGACATACAACACAAATAAAACCAAAACTAAAAATCAATATATATTTACAAATTTACAATTTAAGTAATAAAATAATTCATTTTTTATTACAGTAGCTTAAAAAAAAAGAAATTTATAACCTTTTATTTTTAAAAAATTTCATCGAAGGACAAGATGGTACGGATAGTAGTAAAGAAGTAAATTAAAATAATAAACTATATTTTTTTGAAGGTTGAAGTTTGACTTATATTACAAATCTTAAAAGACTTATGCCTGAGAAAAAGTCATAATGTCGGTGATAAATAAATAGTTTTATTACTATTTTAGGTTTGAATTCGACAACCAACTGGACCATCTAATCTTATCCTTCAACTCTATATCGTTAACTAATTAACTTCCAATAAAAAACATCATCATCAAATGAACAGTTCAAATATAAATAAGATGGTGTCTTTTTAAAAAGTTTTCCTTAGCTTATCTCAATTTTTGTTTTTTAATTTTTCTTTTTAGTTCGTCAATATTGACATCAGATGAAGTAGAAGGTTTTGAGACACTGGTTTCTTCTTTTGGAGGAATGAAAGGTTCTTTCCGTTTTTCTTCTCTTCTGATTTTTGCTTCCTCATCCTAAAAAATAAAAATAAATAAATTAAAACATTAAAGAGTATTAAAGACACATGGAAATGAAAAATGATATACACTTAAATAAGACAATGCAAATAAGTCAATCTATGTTTACTCGGTGCATTCAATGACTCAAATTCGAATGAGAATAGTCTAAAGAGTTGTGTGATAGAACATAATAATTTAAGTATTTCTTTTTAAGAATGAAATTTCAAAAAAATAAATAAATAAAAGATAAAGAATATAAACATTTAGAGAACCAAAAATAGCTTAAAATTTACCTCTACCAAGAAGTAAGTGCAAACTAATTTCTGTCACTGGATTCTTAAATAAAAATGTTTGAACACAATAATAACAACTTTAACACTCCCTGGGTGTGTGTAGGCCTAACTTGGCAGCTTTTTCAACATGGTCGGGTAATATTTTTTTTTTTAATTTATAGCCAATAACTCCAAAAGTATTAAAAGTAGATAAAATAAGTTTAAAGGATTAAATTGTACAAAGTTCAGTTTATAAAAATTATGTGTAAGGAGGTATACATCTTCTTAGATTTAGATTCATGAAATGTTCCATATCTTTCAATATGTGAAAGAATTGGATCACTCATGTCTACTGAAAACTCTTCATCTATGGTGGTTTGAAACATATTATAATAACAATATTCTATCAAGCAATAACAGAAGGTTAAAATGGCTAAAATTTGGAAACAAAAAATAAAAAAAAGTTTAACAAATAATAAAAGCAATCCTAATATGATAAAGATAAAACAGACAAAATTATGGGTATAGTAAACATCCAAAATATATCCAAGGTAATAGACAAATTAAATTTGAAAACAGACCTTTTTGAACCTTTCTGCTCTTTTCTTCCTTTTCTTTTCTTCCTCTGTCATAAAGTACTCCCCTGAAGCAAGCAGTTTGTCGATATCCCTTTCCTGTTGTGGAGGAGGGAATGGTGTATATGGTTTCTTTTCCTTCTTCTTCTTTGGCTTTTTCTTAGCACCAACCGATTTCGACTCAAACTTTGGTAAAAATCTGGACCAATTTTCATTTTTCAGTTTTGGATCTTTAGCCAATTCACGTTTTATCATTAAAGCTTTAATGTTGTAGATAGGATGTACATTTTTCATTGTATCCTCCACTACCCGTCGAACCTGTACATAAATTTTAAAGATAATTATAATGATTACTAGAGCTTATAACATTGATTATAAAATAAAACAAACTGAATACTTACATATTTTAATTAAAAAAAGGAATAACATAGGTTTATTAATGTATCAATTTTCTACATTTTTTTGTAAAACAATATTAAAACCACAATTTTAGCATATTAATTAAAAAAAAAAAAGACTCAATTCAGCCAAACCAAACAATTATCTTTTCACTTATTAAAATTTAAGGAATAATTTCCATTAGTGGTATAAATAAGAATTTATTTTCAGATTTTTAAAAATCTTGAATTTTTTCAGTTTTGATGTAATTATTTTTTTTTTAATTGGTTAATTATTGTATTTTTTAATCTTCAAAAATTCATCAGTATTTTAAAAATGAATTTTAGATGGTTTAATTTGATATTAGTTGACTATTCATGGAGGAAAAAAGTTAACATTGCAATTAATTATTTGGACCAAACTAGTAAGATCATTTTTTTGTAAATGATACATTATTATACTTCTCCCAGTTAACCACAAACAATTTTTTTTCCAACATTTAACTACTGGACAACAAAAGTTAAAGAGCGCATTGGTGACCATGTAATTCAACAACAACTTTGATTCGGTATGATTTTATTTATGTTATGTTTGTGTAAATTTTACACACCATAATTATTTGGTAATTTTTTCTATTTGTTATTATACCACTAGCATATTATTTTAAACTAATATATAATATACCTAGTATACTTTAAACTTTTCATAAGCCATTTTCTAATTGAGTGTAAGTGAGTAAACAACCATTGTTATGTCAGAGTCACAGTTGCGATGAACTAGTTTTTAAAGAAAAGAGTTTAATTTTGAAACACCATATTTATTAAAAAATAAATAATAATTTCATATTCATTAACTGAAGTCCATAGTATCGAATTACTGTAAATTTCATGTTAAAAAAAATATAGAGGGCAAAAAATTTACTTTTTATTTACAAAAACGAGTTTTATAATACAAATTCATATTCTCTGCTAACTACCAAAACCTCTTATATATTCAAATTGGATTTTGTTAAATTTAGATTAAATATTTTGTAATTTCCACATATTCTGATAAAACCATCAACACTTATTTATGAAAACCCTGAAATGTTTGCTCATTTATCAGGCAACTGTCCGCCCAAAAACATGTTCTTAGAAATCGAATGGTCAAGTTTTGTTAATTATACATCAATGTATGAAATCATCTCTCAGCTTATTAACTATTATCATTATTATTATTATTAACAATTATCATACAGCTTTTAAACATTGGTAGGTAATGAAATGCAATCTTTAGAAAAGGGAATTTGGACATCACATGTCCTTCGTCCAGCTACTACCTCAATTAAATCATGCTGAAAACTAAACTAGAAATTACTAAGCGTTAACATTACTTGAGAGTAAAGACAAGTCTTAAGTCATGTCAACTCATATTAAATATTACTCATTATATTTATCTTAAACTTTAGCTATGAATGGTGTACAGAGGAAGTACTAAGCACAAAATGTACTTAAAATTATTCAGATCAATGTTCAAAAGAGCAAAATTTGTTTAAAGAGATAATTGAACTCGTTAAACTGTTGAATTGTCAAAGTAAATATTAATTCCACATTCTTGGAAGATGGAATGATTAATGAAGTTAAGGTCCCAGTTCAAATCATAGCTATTTAGAGGATGATCTGAGGAAACCATGAGTTTACTTAAAGTTGACTAAGCTTATGCAAAATATTTTTTTCTTTTACACTAAATAAGGAAATATAAATTTACATCTAGAAAGTAGTTAGTTACCTGTGCTAGACCTCGATAGGGCCCAACTGCAGCAACTGTTTGCCCTTGAATCTGAACATAACAATTAGTTAGGAGTTCAATAGACTTAAGTGTACAACCAGCAGGCCCTATAAGCCTCTGTCTCCTTTTTAAGAATTTTTCTTTATTCCTAATCATAGTTCCAATTTTAATGATATCGGAACCATTATCATCCAGTAACACTTTCTCAGCATGCTCAATAGGTACACTTCGAGATAGTAATTTAATCATGTCCCTAGCTTTTACAATTATAAAGGGATCCCAAGTTTTCCTTGTGGTGCGAACAGTCATGGTGCCTTCAACTAGGTCAAGCTCTGCTTTGATGAAGTGTGCCCCAAGGATCTTCTCAACAAGAGGCCAGCACTTTTTTAAATATGCTTCCCTATATGTTGGGAAACGTGTGGAAAAGGAACTCTCTTCTAGAAGACCATGAGGGTTGTCCTCTTGCTTGAATTCCGGGATTTTTAAACTCCAGGCGTCAGAAACGGGTTCTGTTTCACCCATATTTGACTTTTTACGTTGAAATGCCGTAAGAATAAAATTACAAACACACTTAACAGTATAAATCACATAATAGAAACCTCAACACATTGTAAACAACCATAGCACTAGTCACATGGTTAGTATCGAAATAAACATTGGTATCGATATAATCAAAGAGGTAAACAAGTTGTAGAGGTTACAAGTGAAGTTAGGTAATTTAAACGTTTTAAGTAATTAGGAAAAAAAAACTCAAATTCAAAGACAAATCTCTTAATAAGGATATTCGTGAAAGATCTTGAAATAAAAGCCTTACATGTCAATTCATATATCTATGATATCAAAATATGCATTGCACATTTATGAAACTAATAGCATGGAATGGAGTTATTGATAAATAATTTCATAATACTTGTATGTAAATCTTAAATTCATTTTCAACATCGATAAAAAATGCAGAGTAATGAAGAAAAAAATGAAGAGGTTTCATGAACGGGTGGAATGAAGATTCTGAACTTGTAGTTCTAGATATTAACTAATAATTTGAAATCAACCACGTAAGATAATTTCAATTTAACAATTATTAAACTGTCATACAATTATTAATGTTTTTATTTCTGGTTTATATTCAATGTAAATTGAGTGTTGAATACTGTTGATAATTTTTTTAAAATTAAAACCGTACTCAGTATAAACAATAAGTATTTACCGTACTAGTTATAAAACATTATATACCATACTAATAATAAATATAAAATTGGTTGAAAGCAATGGTGACGACAATGTCATTAAATTTTTGTTATCGCTAAAAAAGGGAAAACAGAAGAACAATATGAGTGCTAATAATATAAATAAATTACTATTTTCAAATCGCTTTGATCTCCAAATTATTAGAAGATATTTAAACAAGAATTGTAAAATATTTTAGCCCATCTATAGCTGTAAAAAAGAGTCCAAGGAGATCGCTGGTACAGGTTATATTAGGCGGGGACACGTGACGTCAGAAGGTTAGGATCATAGGATCGAAGAGCCTTGTTATAAAATGAGAGTAGGTACTATTTTTACCTCATTAAAGTTAACTTTGTTATATTATTAATTATATAAATAAATAATATAATAATAATAATAAATTTGTAAATAATAATTAAATATTTGTAAATAAATAAATTTGTTATATTTTATTATAGGCTCCACAGTTTAGTCCAGTATTAGTAACTAACCTTTGGCGTGTTTAATGATTAAAAGTGGTGCATTAAATTTGTGCTCCTATGTCCATTTTAATATTGTGGATTCTGACCATAGGGTATAATTACGTTACTGTGCTAATATAACGACTCATTCGTCGGGAGTTTCATGAAAAATAAAGACTACATCTGTCATTGTGATGAGAATATCTTTTCAACGTCATGGAAAAGTTAGTTAGGTTTGCCATCATGGTGTCAAAATAGAAGAAGATTTTTTGCGAAATGTTTGAATTTTGTGATCACGTTCTCCCACAACAGATCATTTCTAACAATAGGTAAATTCTTAAATAAACTGGCCCTTATTAATTAATTTAATTCCGCGATTAAGTTAATCGTTTTTCTCCCCCGAACGAAGCAGATTCTATTGTTATATCTTGTTTCCAACCCCTGAACACGAAATAACCATGAAGGCAAAAAAAGCACGAGTTAGTGGTATGTCTGAACTCGTCTGTGCAAATATATTGGTGCAAGATAAGCAGAAGTTTAACCACCCTTGGTTTAGTCAATATTAGGTACCTACGTATATTGATGCCCCCAACAACAGAACAGCAAATTAATCGCAGTGAAAGATTTCTTTTAAGAAACCACTGATCCTTTAGAGTAGAGGAGAAGCTAAATCAAAAACTTTCACAAATTTATTCTTAAGAAGATTTAAGTACATTAAATTTGCAATAAAAATGGTTATTTAACTTTGTTTTTATGAACCGTGAAGTTTCTGAGATATGGAAGCAAAAAAGAACCCACGGCTTGTACCCATCGGACTTGCTTCCCTCTTCACGACTGCAGAGCGTAGTTACCCCACGAGTTATGGCTCGTACACGTAAGACTCATCCTGTTAATTAACTCCTAACCAACTACCTGATCTATATGAACACGCTCTGTCGAGGCCTTCTGGTAAAGAGTACTTCACATCTTCAATTAGAGTCAGAACCATCTTATCTAACACAACTAACTCGACTGGAGTATACGAAAGTCCGACAAATTTGCGCGTCAGTTTTGGAATGAAGGAGGAAGTGGATGATGTAGTAACCGTGCGTATTATCATTGTCTTTCTTAATAATAAGGCTTAACGAACCCGGAGGTTCGATTCCGATACCATAATCGCTTTCTACCTACATCCGTCCAGTGAAGTACGTCCAAATCCAAATCTAACAGATCAGTTTTAAGGGAATCCTCCAACTCCTCGGTCTACCCGTCGGACGTTTCAGTTTTTTTGTATCATATTTTTCTCCTCCATACCTCCAAAACCATATGGTTTAGAAAAAAATGAGTTGTATAACTGCTTTTCTAGGAAATTTGTTTAGTATTGAATCCATTCGACCAAAGTCAAAAAATCTTAGAAATATAAGTAAAAATTGATAAAACCCCCCTTTTTTCACTATATTCAATCGTTAGACATTTATATACTAGTGTCATTGAAAACAATATAAATTAGGTCACCGTTTTATTTTTTTAATATTATTGATCTAATTTGACTGGACTAAGACGGATTAAAGCTAGTCCATTTAAAACTAGCGCATGAGTACTGAACTAAAACATTTTCCCTTAAGTTGTTTACCTATAGTTACATACATTTCTGTGGCAATGTTCAGGATTAAGTTGTTTTGTGAAGTCCCTAAATAACATCTTTGTTTACTCCTAAACCGTTCGCTCCGTTAATTCTGAGACTGCTTACTTGTGCCAAAATAAATTCAACTTCACCACTTAAAAACATTCCTGTTTGCTCCGAACTGGAATTCACACTGTTTTTGCGTTCCTGTAAATTTATATCCAATTGTGTCATGATATATTGAGTAACACCGAATAATACTTTTAATGTAACTAATAAATATTTTTATATTTACTTATTAAATACCATTGAGTTGTAGTTCAATACTTTTAACAGATAACGTAATGTTTTGAAAAGGGAAACGGCTAGGTAAAGTCTGATGATTTGATTACAAGCAACAGGAAACCTGGAGTTCTGTTGATGATGTTGACAAAAAAGTGCAAATGCTTCAATATATTCATTGTATTTATACAACCAAAATTATTTTCCCATCTAAGCTTCCGTCCACCACTAAATTGTTTAACCATCATTTTAATTTTCATCTTCTTTCTATTCATTCGTTCTCCACTGGGGCCAAAGTTTTAACACACCTAAAACTGAATAAAAACTTTTTATTTCGAAAAAAAAAATCCAAGTTATTACCTATGAGGGCAAATAATTTTATTTTTTGGTTCTTATGAAAATTCGTATTTAATTGTTTTTTTGACGCCAAAAAAAAATTCAACTTTCTCTTTAAAAAAAAAATTATTATTCAACTTTGCAACATTAGTCAGTCAAGATTGTATCAATATTGTTCTTATATAATATATAAGTGGGGTAATCTTATACCAAACCGTTTGTTTTCTTGTGTAAAATAAGGAAATATTGGTGATTGTAATAAACCAGTTCAAAAGTGTAAAAAAAAAAGAAAATAGTACGCTTCCAATAAAGTATGGTAAAAAAAGTCATAATTTTTATAGAAATAAATAAAAAATTCCCAACAAAAAAATATGTTGTGAAGTAAATTTTTTATATTTCGATTTTAATATAAATTTGTATACATATGGTGTACTCATATTATAGTGTATATACAATACACTACAACTCAATAGTGTCCTCATGATGTCGCTATCTGGAAAACAAATGATTTTTCTAAATTGGCCACGTTAACTATTTTTATAATTTCTATGATAATTCCTATTTAAGGATTTTAAAGAGCCCTAAAAAAAACATGACTAGTTTTTTCGTTAAAAATATTTTTTTTACTATACAGAAATCGTCTTTTGGCTTTTATGATTTTGAAGAAATTTAAACTCATTTAATTGAAGTTGTGATATTTATTTTTTTAATTAATCCAATTCGCTTTAATGAATTAATTGAAGCAATTTTTTTAAAGATAATCTAACTTTTAGATAGAGAGAAAGAAAGTCATATTGATTTTTCGCAACTCAAAATCCTTAAATACGAATTTCTACAGCAATAGAAAAATAAAATATTTTGCTCAAAATTTTCAGCTTCAATGGTTGATACTAGACTTTATTTTTTGCAAAAACCAGGAAGATTGCAATATATTTAACATGATTCCAGCAACCTACGCAAAACTTAGGAGTGGATTAGAGCCCTGTAAACTACGCGAAATGACAAAAAATAGACGTAAGTAAATAAATTAGAACCTGAGATGTACAATAAAAAGTTTGAAGAGTTTTTGTTTATTGGAAACTAATTATTCTTCCTAATAAAGACGTAAAATACAAAAAAGTATTGGTATGAATTGGAGAATTAGAAATTCATCTATGAAAAAATGAACAGAGTTATTAATGTTTACGTCAACACCATACAAAAAAAACAAATTCTATTTTCTATGAAAATTCAGGAAGTTTTAATGTAACGAATTTGAATTGCTTTTTCCTAAAATGGAACAAAATATTTTGAACTATTTTAAAGGAAGTGTCTTGATTTTTATGAATTTGAGTTCATTTAATATGATCGAAATTATCATTCTCTGAATCATATAAAAAAAAAGTTTATAATATCCTTTTGATATATATAGGGAAAAGACAGAAAACAACAATAATATAAAAATGCTGAAGTTATTTAATTTTTTTTTTAATCGACTTTAAGCATTCACAAGATATCTGGGACACAAGTCGAATATTTTTATATTTTTAGACATAGTGTCACCCAAAAATGTTTTATTGAAAACAATCCCGTCCGTAACCTACACTTGTAAGTTAGTTTGATAAACAAATTCGAGTGTTAGGATCAGTTAAGTTACAAGACTAGTTTGTTGTTTATTTTAAGTATTTATTGATATGTTATTATTATTGAAGATATGTTGTGAAGATATTATGTGCAAGGGATACACATCCCCACTACTAAGACCTAGCTACCCCACGCCGGGAAATCAGTTGTGCCTCAGCCGACGACAGCTCAACACTTCGTAACCGTAAACGAGAAAGTCAAATGCCGATCGGCGTTGATATCGACTTCCAAGATCTCAGTTTTACTGCAGGTAAGATCTTTAATTATTATAATATTATTTAATAAAAAATATAAGTTCGCTAAAACGTGAAATACTCCATTGAACGACGGTCCAAATGGAGCAAAATTCACTAAGAACACACATTAAAAAATTAAACTTTCTTATATTTAGACAATAATAAAAATAAAAATATCTTAATTTTATATTTACTTTAAATAGTCATTAAAAACCATTTAAAAGAATACATAAAATCTTCAAACAGAAAAATTTACCAATAAAAAAAATAGAACAATGTTAATATTATTAATTTCTCAAAAAACAATTATACAGAAAATTTATATTTCGGCAAGTCAAACTGATACTGTTCTAAATACAATAAAATTGAAATTGAAAATTTTTTACTCCGAGTTTTTCTTTATATATTCATAAGCAATATAAAAGCTTCTTTTTATTTATAAGTTAATGTTTTGAATGAATAGAAAGTTAATTAATAAAACCTAAATGAACTTAATATTTATCACTCAAAAAAATTGTTTGGTACATATCAAAAATATAAATTTCGATATTATTAAATTTTATATAAACAATAAATATTATTAAAACATACATACAAAATATTTGCAGCTGTTATAAACTATATCTTTATTTTAAATAAAATTAAAAAAAAAAAAAATTGAACTCATCATAAGGATATTTAGATTATTGGTTTTTATTTAAAATTTTAGGACATTGATGTTATAAAAATATATAAATGAACAAATACGTACACATAATATCAACAGCATGACGAACTGACTGAAGGCCAGCTGATAGGATTCGCCTGAGTTTCATTTCTGATAATTTTGTCAATTATTAACGTATTGTTTTATTAAAGTTTGACTTTTTTTAAATTTATAAGGACAGTTATTAAAAAATAATTGTGCTAATGTTAATGATTGAAAAAATTACATTTGATTTTTATTATAATCGATTTAATTGTGCGCTGTCAATATAAGACCTGTTACACATCCAACCCGACTGTCGTTTAAACAATTTTCAATCGATATTTAGCCGACAATGACATAAAAATGGATCTTTTTATATTTTTATTACAGACTGTAGGATAATAATCATTAAACCGACACTGACCCAACTGTCATTTAAACTTTACCAAACTTAATTTGAAAAAAAAAGAAAGAAAAATTGAATTTCCGATTTGATACTTACCCAACACAAGTAGTTGTTGGGTAAAAGATGCTTTTTTTTTTTCTTCGTACCCTTCATTAAAATAAATTAGTAGAACATAGATAAATAATACATGAAATGTATTATATATGCTTTTACTGAGTCTTCTTCCTTTGATTGGTTTGTGGCATTATAAGGTGTTGATATCAGTCCAGCTAAGGTGGTATAGTCTAGCTATTGCCCAAGTCTACGCAATGGAATCAATAGTTAACCGCGTGGTTGATGAATAATTATTAATGATTGGGTAAACTGTTGGTATATTATATATTTTTTTTCCGACAAACATTGCGGTTGGGGACATGATACACCACTCTCGTGCTATTATTGCGAGAAGACGGCAGATGTACGACTGTAGATGTCAGTGAAAGTAGGAATCAATATTTGTACAACGGGTTGAACGTCGAGACCGCACGAGTGTTTTCTGATTTTAATGCTTAAAAAAACCTTCTATTTTCGAATTTAAATCTGCAGACATTTTCAAAATTTCGTCTTTTCTTTGTTTACAAATTGTTTCAAATTTTGTTTGATCATTGACGGATCCTGAGAGGGGGGTTACCCTAAATATAAAGAGAATTTTAATTTTTACATAATATATTTTTATCCTATCAAAACTTATAATGTTTGGATTTTAACCCACCCCAGACAATATTCTCCATTTTTTATTTTTGCTTTCTTGACAGACGTTTGAGTTGATAAGGTTTTGTACATCCTTTTTTATTTCAAAAACACCGATGTTTACTCACGAGGATCGATTTTAAAAACAAAATTTCAATTTTATGTGTGTATTTGTTTTTATTAATTATATTTGTATTTAAAAAAATTTGAATATTTATGAACTAAAAAAAAAATTAAACTGTAAGTTCTCAGGAATTATGTAAACCTGCGGAGGGTTGTTCTTTTAATTAAAAAAAAAAAAAAGAATGAAATTGGGTTTTATTTATTTATTTATTTGTTTTTCTTGTTTTAGAGTTAATCCCTGATTATTTTTTATTTAATTGCAATTTTAATTCGATAAACATATGAGTTTTTTCTCACATAAATATTGGATGTTATGAGAAATCACTCCTTCCTTTTGTTACTATAAATACAAAGAAATGTTTCTTTAACATACTTGATATTCACGTTATAAATCTGAAAATGTGTATAATTTTTTTTTTAAACTTATTATTATTTTTCTTTTAATTAGAACCCGATAATTCTGAGATAATTACAGCTATGATGTTCCTGTTTGCATCAATTGGTGTATAAGAATTTTTTAACTGACATTTTTTTGTGTGACAGAAAGTTTATTATTAACCGACACGATTTAACTAACTGCAATGTTAATTAAACGTTTAAAGTTTTTATATTTTATTTTGTACTTTTATTCTATTTTGGTTATTATTTCGGAGAAGGATTGTAGGCAAATGGTTTTGGAGATTTCCAGGATGCCGTCTTAAGTGTATATACGTGTGACGTGTGTATATATCTATAGGGTTCTAGAAGTAACTTTTAAGGAGTCTCAAGTTTTTTTTATTGTTAGTTAAAAAATTTTCTGGGTCTTACAGTTTTGAAGTAATAATTTATTATTTATATTAATCTTGTTTATTTGATGTCTCTCGTTTGCAGGAGATAATTGTCTAAATTGGAGGTCCATTTTGTTGTCAATTGAAATAACCAATATCCTACAATGAATCTTTGACATTATAAGCTATTAATATGTTATCATTTCATTTATTAACAATAAAAATTCATATATAATACTAAAAAATTAAAGTTGATACGTGTTGTCAATATATATCAACATGTACATATATATAGAACAATGTGGAAAATTATATAGCGAATCAAACGATATTTTTGAACTTTGAACTTAAGTTGAAAAAAAAATTCAAAGCAGGAAAATCGACAAACCAGTTAAACAAGTTGAGGTCTTCGTTTTTAAGGAAATTATTACCGATACTGCACTATAATACATTTTCCAGAATTATTACACATTTATTTATATATTTTTTTCTACTACAGAAATAGCACTTATTGACATTAAAATATTACGTATAACGTATACTATATGAACGTATATTTTTATTATTTTAAAATATTAACGAGTATGTTTCTGAATTTGAGGAAAACTCTTATTTACTTTCTATTCGCCATAGTATTACGTTGATCCGCTATTGAAGTCCGAAAAGGTTCAAAGTAGCAAAGTGCCTCTAATTTATAATATTTATATTATTTATATATTTATTCTTGGCAAGTGTGAATATTTACAATAATTACTTCAGTTTGTTTAATAACATGTTGCAATTATTTACAAGTTTATAGACTAAAAACTGAAATTTTAAAGTTCTAAATACTCGCACAAGGAAATGGTAGATCAACCAACGAAAAAAATGAGATGAAAAAAAGAGGCGCCCAAGATGCGTTCGAAAATGAGGTCAAGTTCATAGTTCTTTGAAGGTTCTTTTTAACGATTTGGTTTTCGTTATTACAATCTACACGAGGAAGTGATATTTCGTCATGTATGACATATGTAATTAAATTACCTAAATTTTCAATATGTTTATATATAACCCATTATTTATAAAATTAAAAACATTTAAATTATTTTTATAACTTTCAAATCTTTGGTTTGTTAGATGAATATTTTAGTACAAGAGCCGAGAAGAAAAAAGGGCAGTTAGGTCACCCCAATTTTTTATTACTTAATGAAAACTAGATATAATTACTAGGCAAAATTGACGAGTCTGCCAAGTATAGATAGGGGGAATAAAAAATGGCGGCTGTTTCAGAACCTTAAAAAAACATTAATTTTTTATTCGGAGCTCTATATCTTAAAAATTAACATTACTAAAAAATCTAAGAGAACATTATTTAAAGAAGAGTAAATTTGCTGAAATATTAGCCCTAAAAGAGCTATTTACGTCCCCAATAGATCTCGAGATATAGCTTTTTAAAAAGCAAAATTTCTTAAAAATCTACTGAAACATTAGTAGTTAGTTAATTTATTTTGAGAAATCTATATCTCAGGGACTATGTGACGTACAGATGTCTATTAGCACTCAAATTAAATCTAGTTTAATGGACTATAAAAAAGTTTATGTCCTTTATCTTCGTAGGAATAGTAGTTTTCATGATATTTGCTAAAATAAATTGATTTATAGTTGTTCGGACAATAAGTTTGATTTATGAAAAACTTCATTTTAGAAACCATTGGACGTATACACATTGTTTATATGCCTATAAATTTTTTTTTAATGCCCTAAATAAATTTGCAACAAAACCTAGAAAATCGAAGACAAAAATGTTTTTTTACAATTTCTTTTTTCTTCTTCATTTATATATACTTATCAAACTACTTCAAAAATGCGTTTTGCTTATGTATTCTTTAATTTTAAGGTTTTTTTTTTCTAGGTAGATCAGACTCAGAGCTATTTGGGGGTCCAGGGCTTTGAAATCAATTTTATTTATTTGTTTACAATAATTAATTAATTTAAAGTTTAAAGATTTCGTTAAGGTTCTGCATATTTCAAAACCAAAAATTTTTATAGAAAAATATTTTAAACTTGACTCTACGGTTAAAAATCAACTACAACGTTCTTTTGAGGTGTCATTAAAATGATTTAGCATTTCAAGAGAACAAACGATCTTTACAAATAAGGAACAAAAAAAAAAATAAGTAATAAACAAGAACCTTTACAGTTGTCAACTGTGAGTCAAACGCCCGCAAACTCACTCTTGACATTGTACAGTCTAAAAAAAAAATATATATATATATATATATCCATCGTTGCGAATCACATAAACGTTTGTAAAGCTAATTAAAAATCTCAATAACTAGGCTTGGATATGAAATTACATCATTTCGAAGGGAAATTAATCGATATGATATTGTAGAATTATCGAATTCTGTGTAATTCTAAATAATAATGTAAGATGAGGATCGGTTCTCAATTGGCCTTCAATTAAAGTATTAATAGCATCAGAATAATTTTAAAAGGTCAATGTAATAAAATATAATAGCCTATTTAAAAATTATTGTTGAAGCCGTACATTGTCACGGATCGCTTAATGATATACCATTGAGATAAAGTTACACCATGATAATAATAAAAAAAAAAAATCAAAATTATTGAAGTAACAGGTTTAATTCAACATGTGCCGTAACAAATATTTGGTCCAGTAAAATTATTATCTAACGGGCTATATAGATAAATAATATTATGCTATGGTCACATACAGGTAATAATAATTGCATAATCTGGGCAATAATTATATAACAATTTAAAAGTAATAGCTATCGTATCAGTCCAATTCAACAACTGTTCATTGTTGTTTAAAAAACAGTTTAATTTATAATATTTTTCAAAGATGAAAAAAAAAATATTCATAACTTAAATATTTTAATTTGATTTTATAATTCTCAGGAACTCAAGTATATCTTTAGAAAAAATTAATATATTTGTTTCACTCTTTCAAAATATTTTCGAATAAAATTAATAATTAATATTAATTTTCTATGTACTAGTCAAACCATTAATAAAATAATTTTTATTTTTTCAAATAACTCGGTTACAAAATAAAAACTCACATTAAAATAAAACTTCGTTCATACTGTTATGAACATGTTGGTTTACAAGTGAAATATACTGAGTCGAAAAATGAAGTTTTGAAATATTTAAAAAATAAATAATAAAAAATTTCTTTTTAATGTCATGGAAATAGTAATTTTAATTTACTTACTTATAATATTAATACATTTTTTGAAAATCATGTTTGTTTTTTCTTCCTTATTTGTAAAGATCGTTCGTTCCCTTGAAATGCTAAATTATGTATCCTCAGAAGGATATTGTACTTGATTTTTAACCGTAGAATCAATCTTACAATATTTTTCTATAAAATTTTTTTGTTTTAAAATGTGTAGAACTTTAACAAAATCTTTAAAATTTAAATTAATTAATTATTGTAAAATCTTAAAAAAAAAAAATGAACACGGTCAAACAGCAATCTTTCAGTTTTTTTTTTTAACGTTTTGAAACAACCACCATTTTTTATTCCCCCATACTATACTTGACAGACTGTTGAATTTTGACTAGCAATTACATAGTTTTCATTAAACTAATAAAGAATTGGGTTGAAATAACTGGATTTTTCCTCTTCTAGTCTTGTTTTAATAAGTAATATCGAATCTAGTGATGAGAAAGATTTATGTTTAAGCAACTGTGAAATTTAATCAAGAAGTATTTCTCATATCGCTGTTAAATCCCGTATTTTTACAACGATAACAGTTAAAAAAAATTGATGGGTTGAACCTGAACTAAAATGAAGTAAAGATATGAGTCATTCGGGAAATTATATGTGTAAATTCTCATCAGTGGAGGAATAAGATAACTGTTTAGTGTTTCCATTGTCGGCTTCAAGAACAAAACTGATAATAAAAAAGGTTCCTGTGGTTGATATGTGACAGTGATCATTATGTCAAACCATTTGAAAAAGCATTATAATTTCAAGTTCAGAATAATTTTTGTTTATTTAAAGAATTTTTAAAATATTTTTGAACATTTATATTTTTCATGCATTAATAATTATAGCAGTGAGAGTAAAATAACTGTTTAGAGAGGTATCTTCTTAGACTCGACGGATGATTTTTTGAAGTATTCTATGGAATATTTTTTTTCTCAATTTTTCGCTGAATTTCTTATTACCCATTATTATAAACAAAAATAATCAAAAAATTTTACTAATAAAATTAAGCCTTTTTGGCGCGTACCTCAAAAAAGTATACTTTTTTCATGATTATTATATGCTAATCAATTTATCTCTATCCGAGGAATAAAAAAATATATATTACTGATTCTATTAAATGATTTTTTATTTACTAAGAATTAAAAAAAAGAGATGATGAAGTATCAGTAAGTCAATGATTTTTTTTTAATTGGCTGTTACAATTTATGTTAACATATGTTATATTACTATAGTTACCTTCTACCTCACCTGCTGCATTTGATAAATCATTTTTCACCCGAGCTGCATATCTCTGGAACTCTATTTCATTTAACATACGTCATATACCAACCCTTCCCTCGTTTAAAACCCTTCTATTTAATAACCTTTTATTTCACCATTCTAATCCAATATTATAATAGTACAGATATGTAATTATTTTTTTTTTCTCTGTATATAATTTATAATTAGGGATAGAATGTTTATGTTTTCACATATTTTTACCTGACCATAATATCTTTGATTCCTTACTAATTAAAGATGTTTCAAGACATTTCTGGCCAAAAGAAGCCATTTTTATTTCACATATTTTTAAATATTCGGCCTTTTTTACATATTTTGTTGTAAATCACATATTTTCTTAAATATTTGTTATTTTTTACATATTTTAGATATTTTGTCCTGAATCACGTATTTCCTTAAATTATTTGTTCAATTGTAAATACATTTTTCGCAGCAGCTACGTAAAATTCAAGAGAACGCAAGAAACTTAAAGGTGAAATTTATCATTTATCATAAATAGTGCGTAAAAATTCTATATCTTCTTCTTTGAACACAAATTAAAAGCTATGGCAATAATAAATTTTCACACAGAATTGCATCCTTCTGTCTTGTTCCTGTGCCATTTTCTTAGAATTTGTTTGTTTACTCCTCAATCCATTTCTCTGTTTCCCCCCTTTCCATGGTCCTTTCTCATCTTAGTCTTGTGTCACTCCCCTAGTTTAATTACAATTACTAATTAATGTCTTGTTATTGAACGGCTATGTTTTCTCTAAGTACATTTTTTAACATAATTTCTTTAAAATATTATTCATATAATATATAATAAATCCTTATTTATGTAACTTTTTTTAAGTTATAAAATTACTAATTAATTAGTAATTTTTATTGTTGAATAATACATAAGTTATAAATACATATTTTTTTAAATATTTGACAATTTATTAGCATATATTTATGTACATATTTCGGATTTTTTAGCACATAAAAATCCTATCCCTAGTTATAATTAAGTGCGACCACACTGTTTTTGGCCAGTATATGTTATTTTAAAATTGTAATTACCTTTGTAATTTTTCTAAAGGGACCTAGTCCCAGAATAATAAGCTGTTTTTCATTTCATATCACTTCATTTATATATTAATTGATATCAAAGTTTCAATAATTTTCAATTAATGTATTTACATTCTCAAATATAGCAATAGCGAAGAAGTTTCTCGTATGTAATGCTGTTTTGATATAAATAAAAGTTTAGACTGACATATTTCATCAATGACATACTGTAGCAGTAATGTTTTAACTTTAAAACCTTCAGTACTTCAGATTATTATATTTTTATTTCATCTAGCATAATACCGGAGGTCTTAATAAATTATATTATATTATATATGCTTTGTGGAATTTCAACTATGGCAGAAGGAATACCGTGGAGCAAGATGGAAAGTACATTCATAAAGTAGGTTGAACATCGGCACTCGCAACGTTTCGAAACATCCTCGCAAGAGGCGATTGAACCCGAGTTGCAACAAGATTATTAGTGCACAACTTTGAACAGGATGGACTCTCAGCCTGTTAGAGACAGCCCGCTAATGGTCGTGTTAATAAAGGAGATCAATGAAAGTGCAATGCCATGCCCCGTTATGACCTCAGGGTCCCTGACAATGGCTGCTCTTCAAGGATGTTTTGTTCTTCACAGCACAGAGCTCTTCGTTGGCGTGTTTAAAAAACCTTCAAGAGACCTCGAACATGGAGAGGTATTGAATGGTTGGCTCAGAGATACGAAATTAAATGAAAATGAAATGAAAATAAATTCTTGGTTCCTTAAGAATAACAATTTGGAACAGTTTTAGCAGTTATTGTTCTTTAAAGTGACAGGAAATGATGAACTGTGACTTATGCAATTCTCTCATCGGCAAAATAAATTACCAATAGCTTGTATTTCATTTTATTGAAACATTAATCTAAATAATTATGAGAGATAGTTGACCGTGGATGACGTACGAGGAGATGGTTGGGGTGCGGTCAAAGAGAAACACAAATAAGTTGGTGTAACCTATTTATTGTGCCAACGTTTCGGCTAGAGCTTCTAGCCTTCTTCAGGGCTACGAACAGAACGAGATAACAACCACAGTAAGTATAGAAAATAAAAAAGGAAGTATAAACGGAATAACATAAAATGAATAATTTTACAAAATAGAATTAATAAAATGAAGTGAAGAGAGAAGCGGGAAATAAAATGTATACATAGGTAATTGAAAAAGTGAGTAAAATAACATAATTAAGGAAATTACATAAAAATGAAGTTATATAATGCAAAGAAGTATGAACATATTAGTTATTAATAATTTAAAAATTTAAATATGGAAAGAAAAAGAAAATTGAGAGAAAGAAAATATATGTAACAATAATAATTGATAAAGAGTCAAAATATAAGTAAAGTATAACATAAGAAATGAATAGAAAAAAAAAATTGAAAACACCAATAATAATATAATGAACATAACTTATAACATGGGGTAAGGAAAATGGTTAAAAGTGGAGAAAAGAAGGGGTGGTAAAATAAAGAAAGGGGAAAGAAAAAAAAAGAATAAAACGAACCTGTTAGCTCATTAATCTAAATAATAATAAACAACAAAAGTAATTCCACATATAATGCCGTGTAATGTTTGTTGCAATGAAAGACCTCGAAAATGACAATTTTCAGCCATTGTAGCAACTGTAGAAGATATTGATTGGCATTTACAAAACTGTATGATAGTTGTCGTTATGATAGCATTTACTGTGGTACTAGGTCTGATAGTTGATAACCATATAATCGCGTGAAGCTACTTTACGATAACTCCCACAAATGAGCTGCAGAACTTTATCAACGCAATTTCAATTGTGCTGGAAAATATTGTTGTGAATTTTGATTGTTCCTGGACTTTAAAATTGATTCTAGTCAAAGTTGTTTATAAACTGTTAACTGGTTTAGGTTAGGTTTGTTATTTCAGTACGGACAGAACACTGCTCCCACTGTCTCAGTTTCATAACAATACTACTTCTGAAGCATTATTTTTCTTGACGATATAGATGCATATGAGGACCCCCTTGAATATCTCGATGCCTCGTATTATCTCATAAAAACGTGAATTATAATAATTATAAATTATTATGCGCTTAAAAACCTCGTATTTTTTATATATATTTTTTTTTGTACAACAGTTATTCTATTATTTTT
>NW_027116513.1:55032-59471 GCF_000696795.3 Halyomorpha halys | reverse complement strand
CAGATACATTGAAAAACAATGTTTGGAAAGACAGAGTAGAGAGGATATTATCCCCTGCAATTAATCGCACTACATCCCTAGAATATTATATGGTTCAAAATCACGCAAATATTTTTGGCCTTATCATTTGTGGACTGATTTATTTATTATCAATTTATTTTGACACTAGGTTCTTATGTACAGGTTGTTCTAGACTTAATCATCTTAATATCAACAATTTTTGGCATAAAGGGTTCTATTTGGTAAAATACAACTGTGTCGCCTGGAATTTATTTTGAGCTCCTGTTTAATCTAATAAACCTTTTTTTTATTTGAATTATATATATATATATATTTTATGATGGATTCTTGAAGGAGATTAAAATTCTAAAGCGATTTCATATGTTTCAAAATATCGATCGGAGACATCGGAAAGGCGCTTTCAAAAAGTGCAATAAATTTTTTTTAACACCAAAAATAAACCTTATATAAAAAAAATTATATTATAAATTATAAAAATATAGAATTATCTCTGTTTGTAATAAACGTATGGTTCTGTACAATGAGATCATTTTATAGCTGATTTAATTCGATTCAATGTTTTTACGAAGGTGGTAATGATATAAAATTTTATTTTGAAGGGAAATAAAAATTTGAATAAAACTGAATTTTGTAATCACAATCTTTATGAAGTATCGGATCTATATATATATATAAATCCACCATGAAATTCTACTAAATTGAAAATTTCAGTGTGCCCTTGAGAATGATAAGGGGTGAATATGAACTCAAAACTCTGAGGCAAAACAGA
The DNA here is from genome assembly GCF_000696795.3 of Halyomorpha halys. Classification (NCBI taxonomy): domain Eukaryota; kingdom Metazoa; phylum Arthropoda; class Insecta; order Hemiptera; family Pentatomidae; genus Halyomorpha; species Halyomorpha halys. Next base: position 58,681 of record NW_027116513.1, on the reverse strand, counting down.
CTTCATCACGTTTTACCTTTAAATTAAAAAAATTGTGGGTATTAAATGCTATGATATCTAATCTTGGTAATCTAAATAAACGATTTTGCAATAAATTAATACAATATGAAAGTTAACATTAACATTACTTCACTTCTGTGTTAAAAGTATTGGAAAAGAATGGCCCAACGGTGATAGAATGCAGGAAGGATAAACAGGGCCTTGCAACTGGTTCCGACTATAAAACACTTTATATTAGACTTAAGGCCGATTGCCATTGTGATATTTAGGGATTTAAGGATTTTATTTTTATTGCTATTGTAATAATATTAGGATTTACCATTCTGAAATGGCATTAATAACCTTAATACTAACGGATGTAAGGATTCTTGGCTACGTCAGTCCAACAAAACTTAGTAAGATTTTTACTTCCGCTTCCTTACTTCAATATGTTTTCGTTAAATAAAAACAAAAGGAAGATTGTCCGGATTCGGTAAAAAAAAACTGAAGTAGTAATTAAATTAAGGCAACGTTTCGTCCCACTTTACAGGGCTTCATCAGGACTAAAAAATATACATACAACTAAAATAAATTAACAAAATAAGATAATATATAACATAAAATCAAAGTGCACTAAGGTGTGGCTAAATATGAGAAAATTTATATTAAAAAAAATGATCAAAGAAAATAATAAGATGTATAATAATGATAATAATATTCATAATTTATTCTGGGATTGATCCCTTAGAATAATATACATGCGTCAAAATTGGGCTTTAGAGCCTTAAAGTAAAATTAAATTAGAATATAATAGAATAATGAATTTGAAAAGATAAAAACGAACAACAATAACAGAATATATAAAATAGGAATAGAACAAATAAAATAAAACCATACGTCATATCATAAAACATCAAAATCAAATACAATTAAATTAAAAATAATAAATGAAAGGTACAATTTTTGCTAATATACATATTTACAAGTATGAACCTACAAAAAGGTTTTACAAAATTAATGAAAACGAAAATAATAAGAAATAAAAGGATATGAAAAAGAAAAATTAAAATACAGTACAAACTAAAAGATGGAGAAAGGGGAATAAGGATAATAGTCAAGGAAAAGTGGGGAAAGTGATGGCGACAGTTTTTTTGGGATAGTCATAGAGTTATTTTAATCGACTATCTTCAAAAAGGAAATACCAGTAAAAAATTAATAAAAAGATGCGCTCGGAGGACAGAGATTTTCGTCAAATAAAGAGGCAATCGCCTTCCTGAACAGAGATGGGAGCATCTCTAGGAAAAGTGTGTAGAGTTACAAGGAGACAAAAAATACAAAAATTTCTTGTAATTTTGTTAGATCGGAAACTTTTCAGACCACCCTAGTTTATCTATTTATCTATATATGACCGTAAAGTATAAAATAAAGATAAAATGGCCAAAATAGTTTAAATGTATTATACCCTGTAGAATTATTTGAAATTTGTTTATCTTGCTCTCAGGATCTGTTCCAGATAGTTCCTTTAAACTATACTCTAAGAACAATTTTTTTTTTTGAAGAGCCATATCGATTTCTAAATTTCCTACAGCGTAAAAATACTCAACTTAGTTCCACCTTACAAAAAATATTAAGCTAATGATAGATAAGTTTCCTCAAGGTTCAGCTGTTTTTTAAAATAATAATTGGACTGTCTGGACGGAGAAAGACTGAAGGAAATCAAGGTTCTTGTGGGAATGAGAAATTCGAAGAAGGGGGGTCGCGTGGACAGGAGAAAGAAAACAAAGGCACGCAGAGATAATAAGAGAAAATGGAATGAAAGGAAAAACAAAAACAAGAGAGAAGCCAAAATTATACATATTCATGTGGTCTCGTGAAAACAAAAAAAAAAATTGGACTAAATTTGACGAACATTTCTGGTAATTTAATGAAAAATGGTATAAAAAAATCTTATTTAAAACTTTATTCAACTATGAGAAAAAAGATTTAAAATATTTCAGTGAAAATTTTTGAATTACTATTTTGAAGAAAATAGAATAAAAGTTTAAAATTGTAAATTTAAATTATTTCATTCCTTTCGAAACCAAAATTAAAGCTTAAGACTCAAATTAATTGAATATTTACATTAATTACCTACTGAAATCAATTTAGTCTTTCGCATCACGGATATTTAGAACAGTTGAAAAACAATTACATGAAGAACGTTAAATCTTTCAGGTAAAAAGATTCAGAACAATTGCAAAAGCTCTGTACATCAATAACATAACTTTACTTACTCAAATTAACATAGCGACTGTTAATAAACACAGGAACCAACTACAAGCGATTCTATGACAAATTTTAAGATCATTCTGACACTCTCATAATTGTCAATGCCCGAAAACGTACATGGAAGACTGAAGAATAGCTGGATGAGGGATCTTCTCGTCTAATAATTAAATTTTATAACACGCCGGAGGAAGTAATGGTCATATCTTCTGGACATTTTCGAAAATAATTCATAACAATCACTGGTTGTCATCTCCAATGACTGGTGTGAGTCAAGATGTGCAGTTAAAAATAAATAAATAAATTCTGTGATATTAATTTTGAAGAACATTGAACAGTTTAATAGGATGTTAGAAATTTTAATTGTTTAGACAATATTAAAACTGAACATATATTGACAAAAATTATTCTTTGCGCGGACTGACTAGTTCGTAAAACTAACTTCATGCCAAAAATGACGTAAACTGTTTGAGTATAGAGTCTGGCTCAGTTCCCAGATGATCAGATGTTAGCTTCAAGGGGACAGTGCAATGTTTCTTTAAATTTATTCATATAAATCGTTTTATTTATTTGAATACACAATTATATTGCAGCTTAATCGAATACGAATTTTACAGAACATGATATATACACGTACATAAATTATTTTATGTATTAAAATTGGTCGATAAATGGATAAGGATATCATTTTGATTTCGAAAATATCATTTTTGATTGATTTGCAAAAATTAATGAATAAGAAAAATTGAAAAACGAATTGATCTTATAATTATTAAAATTAATGTCAAAATTTGGATTTGGAGATCAGTTAATAAACATAAACCTTAGTCTAAACACATCTCAATATGTCCGACATGATTTGAGGTAAGTATTCCTACATAAAACTTATTTAACTTAACTTAGTATGTATGTATTATAGCTCATGTTCAGAGCAGTATATAGTTTCGATTCACACCTAGTTCAGTTGATATTTATTTAGAAGAAGGATCGGAGTTAGAAAATTGATAATTCCGCTCATGTTTTAGAATTAAATATAATGGATTCACTTATTATATGACTCAAAGATTGAGTGAGTTGTCTATAATTTGGGAAGAAAATAGTCCTTAATTTTTTTTTAAGCAGTTCCTTCCCCCTCATACCAGATTCAGTAATGCGAGAAAAATTCCAGTCATCAAAACTATCCTAAAAATACTTAATAATTTTGAATATTAAATAAATATATAACAATAAATGATATAATAGTGAACAGTTTTGAAAGGTTTACAAAATACATTGATAACAGTCCATTTATTTTTGAAAAAAAACAAACTTTAATTTAAGGTACCGAAGCTAACAGTAAAAGATGAATAGTTGAAATCAACGATTGACGTGTGTCAACATTCATGTTATGCATGTTAATATCTTT
>NW_027116513.1:10498-54102 GCF_000696795.3 Halyomorpha halys | reverse complement strand
ATTTCTTAAAAATCTACTGAAAGATTAGTAGTTAGTTAATTTATTTTGAGAAATCTATATCTCAGGAACTATGTGACGTACAGATGTCTATTAGCACTTAAATTAAAGCTAGATTAATGGACTATACAGAAGTTTATGACCTTTACCTTTGTAGGAATAGTAGTTTTCATGATATTTGCTAAAATAAATTGATCTATAGTTGTTCGGACACTTAGTTTGATTTATGAAAAACTTTATTTCAGAAACCACTGGACGTACAGACGTTTGCCAGCTCTCAAATTAAAACTAGTTAAATTTACTTCCAAATAGTTAATTATGTTTATCTTTGCAGGAGTAGTAGTTTTTATGATATTTGACAAAATAAACTCACAAAATATTAATTTCTAGTTGTTCATATAAAAGGTTGGATTTTTGAAAAAAATATATCTCCAGATCCATAGGACGCATTTTTATGAAATGTTGCTTTTTAAAAAGCTATATCTCGAAAACTATTAAACGTAAATAACTCTTTTAGGGCTCATATTTTAGCAAATTTCCTTCTTTAAATGACGTTCCCTTAGGTTTTCTTCTGTTGTTCCTACTTTTTAAGATATAGAGCTCGGAATGAATTTTTTTTTTTATCGCTTTGAAACAGCTGCCATTTTTTATTCCCCAACCTATACTTGGCTGACTCATCAATTTTGACTATTAATTATACATATTTTTCATTAAAGTAATCAAAAATTGAGGTGAGATAACTGCCTTTTTTCTCCTCTTGGGCTCTTGTACTATAAGGAGCGTTAAGGATTGGATTCGGGAGGAATTTGATAAAATGATATTTAAAAAGTATTATCGAATCTTCCTCTTCGAAGCAAAGGCTCCTCGTCTGCGAAGCGCCTGGACGCACTGATATTAAAATCTGTAGAAAAAACGAAAAAATCAAATTCAGATACTGAGAATAGTTTATTACAGGTGTATTTTGTAAAATATTCCTGTCTATATCATGTCCGCCATGAAGACTTGTTTATTAAAAATCTTAATGTTTAATCCTGCCTATCACAAGTATCGATTTAGTTAATTAATTCTTCTTGAGAAATTAAAACTTCAATTTTATGGTGCATCATAGATGTCAGTGATGTCTTATAAGTTACACAACTATTAATGACTCACTTCAAGCTACGTGTAATAAAATATAATGAAAACTTAAAGTTGAAATATGATCATTCTGTGACCAAGTCCCCGAAGAACAAAAACAATGAGCATAAATGATTGTTTATAGAAGACCTTCAATGAAGTTCAAAATATCAAGATCTCTTTAAATTTATAGTTGATCAGAAGACTTGGATTTGAGGAGGTGAAAATAGTGGTTGTTTGAAGGATGTTCTGGAAAAGGATTAAGGATAGAAATAGGCAAGAGATGCCAATAGAAGGACCGGACCAGAAAGGATATGTTAAAGAAAGTAGTTGTTCGTGATGGAGTATAAATGTTTCTGTTCAAGGAGAGAATAGAGGAACGCGAGGTAAGGAGGTCAGTAATATAATACAGTTTATTACTTCTTAGAGATTGGAATAGGAAATAACAAAGGAAAATACTACCGTAGAAAAATCCACTTTAAACTGGTATAAAAACCAGAAATATACTTACGTTTAGAAACTCCATACATTAAGATACTTTAATTTCCCTTCAATCTCGTCATAGTACAAGAGCTCAAGACGAGAAAAAAGGTAGTTATTTCACACCAATTTTTGAATACTTTAATGAAAACTAGGTATATTTAATTGTCAAAATTGACGAGTCTACCAAGTATAGGTAGGAGGAATAAAAAATGGCGGCTATTTCAAAGCGTTAAAAATAATTAATTTTTTATTCGGAGCTCTATATCTTTACAGTTACCAACAACAATAAAAAATCTAAGAGAGCATCATTTAAAGTAGAGTAAATTTTCTAAAATGTAAGCCATAATAGAGAAATTTACTTTCGCTAGTTCTTGTGATATAGCTTTTTAAAAAGCAACATTTCATAAAATTTATTTAAAAAATCCAACATTTTATACGAACAACTTGAAATTAACATTTTGTGAGTTTATTTTGTCAAATATCATAAAAACTACTACTTCTATAAAGATAATAGTTATGAATATTTTATAATGAATTTAACTAGCTTTAATTTGAGTGCTAATAGACATCTGTACGTCCAATGGTTAAAGAAATAAAGTTTTTCATAAATCTTATTGTCCGAACAAATATAAATCAATTAATTTTAGCAAATATCATGAAAACTAACGTCGAAACGTCGGCATAAAATAAATAAATATGGTTTTGTTTATTTATGTTGTTCTTTGCTGACCGTACCCCCCGACAAACTTCTCCAATCATTAATCTACGGTCAACTATCTACACCTCGATATTATATTAAGTTTTTTATTCCATTATTAACTGTTAACTATGGTCGGCAGACTCATTAATTTTGCCCAGTAACTGTAAATAGTTTTCATTAAAGTAATGAAAAATTGACTAAAAGGATAAACCGAGAAATAGGTGTGAGGCTTCTTGCCGAGTTATGTCTTCACAGTGATACAACTTTAACCCACTTAGCACCATCATTTATGATAAATGAGTGGATGGTTATTACGTTTTTATTAAAAATATATAAATTGTTAAAAAGTGGAAAATTTGCGATGATCTTGGATACTATCAATACACATTGTGGTCACATCCGTCTTGGACTGTTAGCAAAGACGATTATGTAATAAGGTCAATGCTGCTAGAAGATAACATTGGTGAAACGTGACTTTCAACATTTATCAATCAACTAATTAGCCCTTGATTATTTAATGTTGATAGTAATAAAAAAAAAACTGCAACGATATTCAAGTTTAAAATTTACGTCGATGTCTAATAATAGCACTAAAATAAAGGTTTCAGCAAAAACTAAGTACCTCAATTTTGGTGGCTTAAACTTGTACAATTGTGTGGGAAAATAAATAAAATAATACTTTTTTTTTGTAATATAAAATTTTAGTTTTTTTCTCGATAGTGAAAACTTTGAATTTTACCAAATATTGATGCCTATGCATTTATAATTAATGAGGTGTAGATAGTTGATTATTTATAATTAATTTTTATTTAATTAATTAATTGAAAAAGTGGTTCAGTCTCTCTACGAACCCACAAACTTTGTTCCAATTTTTATGTTGAGGTGCATATAGTTGACCGTAGATTAATAATTGGAGAAGATGGTTGGGAGTGCGGTCAGCCAAAAAAAAGAAATATATTTATTTGTGCCGACGTTTCGACCTGAGTTTCAGGTCTTCATCGCGGCTATAAACTAAAAAGAGGTAACAACCATTGTTCAGAGAACCATAAAACTCGAAAAAAAATAGTAAACTAACAAATTTGGAAGTATGCATAACAATAAATTAAATAATAAACAATAATTGATTGATAATAATGGAATTATACAGTAGCATATTGATAACAATGAAAGATGAAACATAATATTATATAGGTAAGAAGATATGTATAAGATAAGATATGTAAGTAGTGTCTAAAAAACTGAATTTTATTTATTCAACATATTGAACAATATGAAAGAAAAATGAAATATACGATACAATGGTCTTGAGTGACTTATATATGAACAGCAGTGTGCAAATTAGTTGTACAAAAAATTACTTAAATTAAGTATAATGCGTATTAAAGTCAGACTTTGACAACTCCTGTAAGTTAGCAAAAAATAATCCAAAATCTAGTGCAAAGTAGCCTAATATAATGGTACCTCCTCTTTTCATAATAGATTATTTAATTTAGAACTATTTCATGAATATTTTCTTAATTAATACTTAATTATCTATAATTAACCGCATTTGAATCACGGAAAGTAACAAACTATTAGTAAACTAAGTTATGTGGCATTATCAAATTTTGCTGCGAAGTAGTCCTGAGGGAATTTAATAATTCTAATCAAACTAAGACGAAACATTTCCTAAATACTGGATGATAAATTATCAAGGCAAATATAGAATGTCATAAATATTCATAGGATGAGTTGCACTGTCGGTACGGGCAAGTTGCCAAACTAGTGACGCTCTGTAGCAGTTCAAGATTCATAACACCTCACAATGATAAAATCGTGTTCTTTGTAAGGTGAGCACCAAATCCTTCGAAATGGTGATTAATACGTCATACCTAATCATTAATATGGTAACAGAATATCCTTAATCAACTTTGCAAGGTTGTCTAATTGTATCTTTTTTTTTCGTAATAAGAATGAGGAATTAATACCGAAATGAACAACCCAAAAGGTTAACTCAGGCTTATTTAAATTCAATGGAAAATAATATATCACATTACATGCATGACTTAATACATTAAAATTAATTTGACTTAAATAACACTATTGAACAACAGTTATATCCCAAAATAACTATATCATCTTATATATTTGATTTATTTATTCCGTAAGTACGTCTTCGAAAAATGGCAAAACGAAGTAAAGTCCTTATGTATTTTTATGTTTACAATCGTTTATTTATTTTTATGTTTACTATCATTTGTTTATTTTCCTAAATAATCATTTTCGAAGATGCTGTTACAGTTATTGTGCGTAAATTCCCCACCAACTCTTTAAGAAAGTGCTAAAACATATTTTTCACTTTTTTTTAACTCGATTATTACAGGTGACAAACCACCATGCACTCAGGATTGAAAAATTATCACGCGATTGGTTACATTCCTCTTTACCTGAACCGCGAAAATTCAAATAATCAGAATACTGAAGCATGGCAACTTTGGGATCGAAAAAAGTTATTATTATTCGATTTTATGCCTTTTGGGATCACAATACATGCACAGTTTACAATAATCTCTAAATCTCACTAATAAACGTTTTCGGTTATTATAGTCATTCCTAGTTATAATAAATTACTAATTTAAGAAATAAGATTTTTTTAAAATTAATTATTGGCACCAAGAACTAATAACTTGCTTTATTTTAATGATAATTTTCAATTTTTTTTTTCGTAAAATAATGAATGAATATTTTTACTAATAAAAACATATCGAAAAATATATTATTAGTAAACGCTAATAAAAATGTATGTTTTTTTTCAATTTTTTTTTTAGATGAAATTCTAGTCAGATTTTTTAACTTAAACCAAGCCAGACTTAATTGCTTGAATGTAGAACTTGTTAAATAGCTGTGCCAACCTCAAATCATGAGTTATTGGTGGGATTTCCAATTGGTTTTCTTCTTCCTCTCTACCCTACCTTCTTTGATTTCGTTCACCTCACATACTTCATCGATATGTGCGTATTCCTTCTATCGCGTAACTCCTTCACTAATCAGATGGAAAATCTTAAAACACCAAGTAAACAATTAAACATAACTGTTAATAATATATTGAACAAAACCCTATACGTCGTTATATTTAAGGTTCTTATAAACGAAATACTGTATCCTTTGGCAGGTACTGAGAATTACTGAAAAAAAGTTATACAGAAAATTCAGAAACTGTAAAGAGGAATATTGGGCAAGCATTCTCCAATACAAAGCAAGCATTCCACAAGACAACATATGCTCTCCTGCACCTGTTGCAATGGAACGTAAACACGCACTCTTCAGCCCGGACTTGGCACTTGGAGATTATCACCTGTTTCCTAAGTTGAAAGAACATTAGGTCGGGATGTGATTAAGCTCCGACGAAGCGAAAGATGAGCTTCAATGCTTTCTCAAGGTCATGGCGGGGAACTCACAGAGATACACAAAAACGGTTACAGAATCTTCCAAAATCCATGGACGATTATTTAAAAGAATTGACAAATTTTCAACCTTCAAAATGTTTTACATATATAAAATAAACCAAATATTATGTTTCTATGACTACTTTTTGGATTACCATCGTGTTCGTACAAAGTATCATGCTAGGAATAAAGACGTTTGTATTGGGTGAGTTTTCAGTAAATTAAATCAGTGACCTGTCCCTTATTATCAAATGACCTGCCACTAATCATTGACGCATCATAAGCGTCATTCCGTATTCAACGATATTATTGGTCTAAGTGCTGTTGTAGGTATGAATTTATCCCATGTTGTGTTTTTTGTAAATTTCCAATAAGGCTAATTAATTGTTCTGAAATATTCCGATAAGAAAACGTTTTAGTAAAAATCTACAAATGTCTTAAATATTTTAAAGTTTTAAGTAAAAGAGTTAATAATATACCAACGAATTCTTCTCAATTCAGAACTAACTTATTATGCACTTATATTTATTAATAATAATTACAAAACTATATTAAAAAAAATCACGATTACAAAATAACTATTTGGAATGATTACGAATACTCATCCTCATAATCAATCGATATTATATTACCTATAATAAAACTTGTATTTAATTTAGGAATATTTTAGAATAAAAAAAATAGGAAGATATTAAAAAAATTATGTACATATGAAAAAAAAAGAGGAAGAAATTAAAAAACAAATAAATAAATAAAAAGATTAAATATATGGTTTAACAATATTCTCTTAGTAAAACATACTTTGTTATTTTGTAAACGTAGTGTAAAAGAGAGGATTTGTTGTAGTATACCAATTTCTTTTATTAATGGGTAAAATGTTTATACTGAAATACCAATTCATCTATTTTTTTTATTGTGCTTAATTCATCAATAATTATGCCGAGTTAAGAACGATGAGCAGCAGCTTTGCCCAAAGACAAGTTAATACTCATCTACACTTTTTTTTTGTTAATAAAATTTTTCTTACTATATTTTATCGTCTAAAATATAAATTGCGGTGTGGTCTGTTGGTCACGTGGCTAATCACCTGAGTGGTTAAGGTTAGTTCGAGCTAAATTCGAATTTAAATCCCCGCCATGGGTCACGTGACCAAATGATGGCTTCTGATTGGCGGAAGTGGCTAATGACTGAACACGTGCGTGGTTAAGGTTAGGTTAATCTAAAAATTTTAATTTAAATCTCCCGCCATAGGTCACGTGTCCAAATGATTCTATTCTCATTGGCTATCAAATGGTCAGATGATTACTGTTAGTGCTGCTATCTAGAGGACACCGTATGTACCAACAGCACCAGCGCTGCGCTCTAGTGGCAAGTCGAGGGACCTCAAAATGCTGCACCCGCTGGCCCATTTCTTCTTTACTTTCATATAATAATATTACATTGTTAAAACTTTCAAAAGATACTTAAATAATGATGATGGAATGAAATAAGTAAGACCACAATCACCAAAATGGAAACAATTCACAATTTTGCAAACTATAATGCTATTTTATAGTTCCGTAACTAACTATTACATGTTCTGTGGTAAAGATCCAACTCCGAGCTTCTAACATCTATGAATTCACTAAGACAATACTGAATCCATAGAAATGTGTATCTCAGTATTAAAAAATATTTGAGAGGCCATCTTCACATAAAATAAAAACCTTAAAATATTCTGTTAGTCTAACTTTTTTTCATAATACTACTGATTACTACATATATATAACTTGATTTGTTCATTGTTTATTGGTATTTAATTTTAAATCAGTATTTATCAGTTCACTTATTATGCAGGTTGATTCCTTTACGCAGTATGTGTTCCTATTGATCAATATTAAAACGAATTAGGAATTTTTGCATAATGCTGTTTCCATTAATTATAAAGTACGTGGGTTTTTTCTGAGAAACAGAGACAGAACCTTAACAATAGATGAACCTTATACGGGCAGGCAATATTTCGTTTCGGTACAACTTTGATTTAATTACATAAATATTAATAACATATCACAACAAATGGAAATGGTGTTTATAAGGATAGGATTTATTTTTGGTTCAAGTAAGCAACATGTGGGGTATTAAGATTAAAATGGGCAATTTTAATTAAAAAAATGATATAAAAAATAGACTTAAATCTATGAATATTTTTGTATTTGTGAAATTAAATGTTTTTTTAGACTAAAAAAGTTTTAAAAAATACTGAACTTTAGTATTTTATGATTATTTTTATTTTAGTCCAAAGTAATAATCATTTTTTAATATCAAGTATGTAGTTAGTATATAAACATGGTAATATAAAAAATAGTAAGTTTATTGCTCGAATTTATTGTATATATAAATATTATAAATTTTATATTTTAAAGATTATTCAATGTATTGTCCATTTCTGTTTCAGGTAAATCAAAATCAATGGTTATTCAAAGACATTTAGCATAGCCGTAAGTATTATTATAATTTTAAGTTACTATGAATATAAAACTTTCATTAAGAAAACTAAATAAATAACTTAGTCTGATAAAACAGGCTTAAACTATAAGAAAAAATATCCAACTCCAATTCTCGTAGTAGGAGAAGTAAAATACAAAAAAAAAATATATATATATATTAATATAAAAGAGTGTATTAATATTAAGGATGTATATATATATATATATAGTTTTTTTTTACATCATCCGAAATTCCTTCTTATATTTCACACGATCAACGATTTTCCAATATTTTTATTTTATTTTACTTTTTACATAATTTCTTTCCATTTCCATTATTCCCTTATCTTTAAACCTTAATAAAGATATAAGATAAGGTGTATACCGGAAACATATGTGACCATGGATAAGTTTAATTCTAAAAAAAATGTTTTCCTTCAAATGGATTCTGATTCCGTTGTTAACCCTAAAAACGAATTCCCTCAAAACTGCTTATTCCGAACAGTTATTAATACCTACCCATAAACACCTAATTGGCCTTTGATGATGATATTGGTATTTAAAAGGATTTTTAATAATTAAGATCCCAATGCCATCTTCATTGGCAAATTCCGTTTGCAAAATTGTATGATGTAAGCTCCCAGTAAATCATTTTCTCTTTTAGGCTCCCCAAGAACGCTTCTTCCTCGTTTTTGTTTTTTGTGTCATTGAGAAAAAGAATAAATAAATAAAGCAACAAACATATTAATGATTTAACGGGCTTGTAAATCATGGAAGACAACTAGGTAGAGAGGAAGTGGTAGGAGCGCTCACCTTTAAATTTGAGATTTAATTTCAATATTCCTGTACACGAAAAAGAAACCATTCGTTAAAATGACAAGGTTTATCACTATAAAACTAAACCAGCTATCCTCTAAAAAGATAAGAAGTGCTTCTATCAACGTGCAAGGTTTCCAGGAGCTGAAGTATATTATCTGTTAATATTCTGTGATTAGTTTCTTATCCACCCTTCTTAGTGAATGGTAATACTCTGTGTTGTCCATAATAATTCAGGTAACAATGTATTTTTCTCAACGGTTCCGTTTGTTTGGGGTTCTGAATCCGAAATTCAGGTTCCCACCAATTCAAACGAAAATGAAAAAAAAGAATTTTTCCTGAAACCATCCTTTGTGAAACATAGATTTTCAGACGTTTTTTAAGCGCGCTCTGGTGGCGTTACATTTGAACTGAAAATTAAATGTAATATATTTTGTAAGATATTTCGACTTCTTTGGTTTGCATAATGAATGTTTATCTTTGGTGTGAAACTAAAACCCAAAATTCGAATTCAGCAATCCAAAAACATGTAGAAACGTTGATAAAGATGCTTGTTTTTTCTTTGAATGATCCATTTTGAATCTTAGATAACTGCACTAATAAGTTTACTTGAAAAATATCAAGAAAATCTTATTCAATCATATGACTTTTCTTCGCTTTTTAATTTATTTTATAATAATTTTTTTTAGTTAATTTATAATTAGTTATGCATATCATACAAATGTTATTCTTTAGAAAGCCGTAAGCAAAAGTTTTTAGTTAGTAAGGTTTCACTGGAAAGCCTGATAATAAACTATGTTGATTGTCCGTTCCGTTGAAGTTTTTCCTTCTATACGAATGAAAAACATGGTCTCTAGCATTAGGTGAAGAACAACGCTTTGAGGGTTTCGAAAATAAAGTATTGGCACGAAGAGAAATGAATATAGAGACAGAATTCAGATGTTAGATATAATTGAAGTTACTGCATTGAGCGTTACAGAATTGCAACCGCACTGTGGTGTTACACCACAATTTATCGAATTAAACTTTATTTATATGAGAAAATTCAGAGACGAAGAAGTAAAGATAATCAGAAATGATCCTCATCACTAAAATAAGGAGCCTTTATCTGGCATATCAGAAGATGGGGTAAGGTTAGAACTAGAGAAGAGGATCAGATCTAGAGGTAAGAACAAAGGGAAGCAACAGACAAAGATCTTCTCTCAGAAACAGCATGTCAATGTGATTGTTAAATAGAAGTATTGAATATGACTTGAAGTTAACATTCCCCAGCTGAGGTTACAAAACAGAAAGCAGGACATTAAGTATTTTTACTACTCTTTGTGAGATAAACATTTAAATTGTTTATTTGTACGTATATATTATTATAATAAAGCCATTTATAAAGCCACAAGTTTCTATGCAATAACCGACGAATTATATGGATGTGTTGTTCTTCTAAAAAAACAGGCAACTACTTCGACTGAGCCAATACGTGGATATACCATGAGTAACCAAAATGTAAATGTAAGGAATAAGTTAAGTGTTAGCTTACACCTCATAGACCTCATAGATTGGATTCTTGAAGAGTTTCAAGGATTTATGAATATGAAAATCTGTACCTCTACAATCCATGAAGGATCTGAAGTTCAGTACTTTGTAAGGAATTCCGTTTCTTGAACAACGGTTTTACAAGGTGATGTGTCCATGATCATGCTCAACCATCAGATTTTCTCCTAATTAATTGTACCCACTATATGAGGCTGGGTGTACCCCGAAGAGTTCTCGAACGCATAATAACACAATAAATAATTACCTGCCGGAACTTGGGTCCTTGGAGTTAGTAGCACAGTGCCTTAATTTTAGGATTTATAGCCGTTACCAATATCAATATGATTCCATAGGGGGCCGCCCATAGCTCAGTGGTTAAGACACAGTCTTACCAATTTGATGTCTATTGGCGGTGCCGGTTCGAATCCGGCCTGGGGCCGTTGACTTTTTTCATTGAGAGGTGGTCCCACAAAATGAAGAACTTTGACCCCTAACCATGGCAGTATAATAGGACTTCAATGGGAGGGAGTCTTGGCCGAAAATGAAAAAAAAAAAAAAATTATTCCATAGGATATAAAAATCTTTAAAATAAAATAATGAAGATATTGAGTGACCTTTTTGTGAATTGGACCATTTTTGCATGTCATCATTCGATAGTGATTTCGGAATTTTACTAGTCTGTAGTTTTAGTCTGGTTGATTACATTATCAAATGTTTTATTTTATCAAACGGCCTACAAATCATATTTTAATCTAATTATAATAGATAAAACATAATTCAAACTTAAACGTGATCTAATTAGGTATATGATAAACGATATTCTAATCACGTGTGTAATCTTATGTCAATCATTAATGAGAAAAAATTTTTTTTTTCTTATCGCAAATTGTGAAAGATTGTACGTCGCGGAAATGATATGAGGTAACTAGTGATCGCGCTCGAAATTTGTAGTTTTTTATATTTCTGATTGTTTTACAATACTCTGTTTTAATAAGCTTTTTAACTTCTTAAGACTTTAGTAAAGTACATGAGAATTTGATGTGATTCTGGTTGTCTGACTTTGAGAAAGATCAGAACGCCTTGTTACTATTTAAAACTAGATATTCAAAGGAATTTTTATCAACGATATCGTAATCTCTTTTTCGGCCTCACTTGATTATTTTGGTTATGTAAATATTGCCCATGAAATTTGTGAATATGGAATCCCACAATGATTTTTTAGTTATGTAGCCCAATAAAATAGCTTCTTACATTACCTACCTGCATGTTCAAGCAAAATTTATTACTTCCAATTTTCGCTTTATAGAAAAGCCTTAAGAACTGATAGACATCATTAAAAGAAGTGATATTCAGTTGTTAAATAGTCTATGCAATCTGATGAATCCTATTTACAAAACTTTGAATCCAACGGGAGAGTCAAGTTTCTTTCCGTGAGACCACCCCGAAATAAAAGTACCACCCAGGCTGTAGTTAGGAAGTTGCTAAGGTAGACTCCTTAACTCCCTCGGTTACCGAGGGTCCTTAATCATATCCAACTAACAATACAAAACTACATTACTTAGCTATAAACATCGTGATTCCCAAAAAAAATCTTTAGATATATTCTCTTATCTTCATGATCGATATGAAATAATTTACCATCTCATAAATAACAACCATTTTTAAAATAAATAAATAAAATCTCAACACTCTTTATTACATCATCTTCAGTCCAACGACAAGGACAATCTAACAATTATCAGCTTATTATACATTCATTCCCTATGAAACAATAAATTAATAGGGAATCATATTAATTATTAATAAGCTTATGCCTAGTTACCTATATTGTCACAATTTCATTAATTTTTAACTTTTTATTTTTAGGTCAACTTAGCACTATCAACTATCATATAAACAAACTATTTTTAACCTTCCATACACTCAGGTCATGCTTATAATTAATTTATTTCAAATTAAATTTTGGTCTAAATATTTATTTATATCATTATTAAAATTCATATTAAAATTAACTATATATAGTAACACACAATTTTACCCATATTTTTCATAAATTTATTTTGCTGAAAATCTTTGCATAGTGTTAGTTCAAATTCCAAGTATCTGTTTTAAAATTTACTGTATAATTGATGTTCTCTGATATATAAACTGACTCAAGTATTTTTCTTTTGAACATATTGTTTTCTTTATGCAAAATTATAGTGTTGTCAAAATCAAATTTGTGTCGGTTTTTAGCTCCATGCTGCACTAGTGCTGTTTTATTGGGACCCTTCTCCTTATTTATTATATAATTTCTCTGTTTATGTAGTCTATCACTCAAAAATTGATTAGTTTTCAATATATAAATAGCTGGACAACTTAAACACAGAATTTAATATATTAATCCTGATTGACTTTTTATATAAATTTTGTCCTTCATTTTGCTATAATAATTTTTTATTTTATTGTTTGCTATGTAACATAATGAGTATTCATCAACATCATAATCTTTAAATGATTTCTGGATTCTTCTGATAAACCTTTTATGTAGTTGCCATTTTGATTTATATCAATTTTATTGTAACAATTGATATGTATCCTCATCCATATGGAATTCTATTCCCTCCGCCATTCGTAGTTCTAATACCCTTCCAACCTTCAAATCCCGTATATTCGACCACCTTCTATCCACCCGATTCCGGAAGAATAACAATTGAATGTTTTCAACAAAGTTTATATATTTTCTGTATTTAATGTTTCAAAATTTCGTTTATTCTTGTAAATATGTATATTAGCAGAAATTGTACCTTTCCATTTATTATTTTATTATACATTTGATTTTTATCATTTTTGTTTTATATTATTTATCATCAGAAGTGTTTGCCATCTTATGTTTTATGATATGACATAGGTTTTACTTTATCTGTTCTATTATTATTTTATATATTCTGTTAATTATTGTTCTTCATTTTAATCTTTTCAAATTCATTATTTTATTATGTTTTATGACGTTTTATAATTTAATTTTTATTTTTTATTTCACTCTAAGGCTCTAAAGGCTAATTATGACGCCAGGTATATTATTCTAAAGGGATCAATCCCAGAATAAATAAAGAATATTATTATTATTATATCAATAAATTTATATTTCATCCTTAATTAAAATATTCTATAATGTATACAACTTGAATGTATTTTAGTTTCATCCATTAATTACAATAGATTTAGATTATGATGGAATTTGCAATGCAAAAATATTAATTATAAAGATATATTAACCAAAAAACAGTTACTATAATCTCAAATTAATGAAGCGTATTCTAAAAAGATTAAATCTCAATTAGAAAAAAAAATTATAAATATAGTTTAAAAACAAAAAAATATCCTAGGTTAAGAAACGAGTCAGTTCAGTGTAATAGTGAAACTAAAATACTTTCAAGCAGTGTGCATTATAAGATAGGTTAATAGGGGTTCTTGACCTAGCATTTACAGCGGAAGGCGAGAAATCTTCATTAAGTCATGGTAATTTAGTAATTAGAATAAATAAGAAAACTTTACTGGGTAGAACACCTATGTTCTGATAGAAAGCAAAAATATAGAAAATTATAAACAGAAAAGGTTAAAAATAGACTTTATCAAAATCAACGTAATACATTTTCTTGCTGTTAATAATGGCTTTGCGAACCCAAAAGTTCAAAGCTGATAGCACCAATCACTGCCTGCATACATCTATTCAGTAATACAAAATCTACAGTCTTGTCGCAATCCTTTCATCGACGCTTCAGTCAAACCTCGGACGTTTACCCGTCGGTTCAATTTCTTATCAAGCTCTACACTTTTTATGCCCATCTTATTCGCCGTTATGCAATAAATTTAATTACATTTACCAGGTGTTGTCTTTGCAATCTTGGGCCGAATGTAGCCGAGGGAGTTAAGGCGTCCACCTTAGCAACAGTATTACTTCAGCGGCGCTGGTTGGAATCTGGCCTGGGGTAGTTGACATTTATTTCGTGGCGGTCTCACATAATGAAAACTTGACTCTTCCACCATGTTTAGAATAAGGAGGTACAGGTATAACCCTCCTGTGTGTCAGAAATGATCAGGCAGGTGATAAAAAAAACATTTCCTGCAATGTGGCGTTTTGCATCTCTCCATATTACTACTCATCCTTATTCGTTCTGAATATTATACACAATAGTTTATTTTCAAAAACCGTAAGGCGTGGTTCCTCCATTAGTGTAAGATGCCATGTTTTTCATTTGTTATTTCATAACAGTTATAGCTATTCCGAAATTGACAAATAACATGACTTTTCCGCCTTTAAACTCGACAATATTTCCTCACTAATTATGTTTCTTCTAGGTTCCGAAAACCTCTATATTTCCTCCTATTTCTGCTGTAGATTATATTTTCCAATTAGTTACTATTATTAATTATTTTTCTATTAGATTTACAATTCACCCATCGTTAGTACAACCTATATAACCAAATACAAGTCAACTGTTTAGTTAAAACTAAAAATTTTAGTATTTTAAATTTAAAAAATAACTAAAAAATTTCTGTAAACATTTTCCTAAATAGAATAGTCGAAAATATCAATAACGTAATTAATCGATATACTAATCGAAAAAATCGTAATCAAAGATCAGTAATATGTTTGATTAGATAGTTAAAACCTATAATAAATGAAACAAATCATTAATATTTATGATGGTAGTTATTGGAACTGAACACTCAGGTAATTGAGAATATATAGCCAAGATTCACCGGCTTATTTATGAGGTTTTAAATCTCACATGTCAGAAACAATAAGTTTCCCAGGCAATTAGAAAAAAAAACAAAAAAAAAAAACTCGTTTGGTAATTTCCTTTTACCTCTCAATAAATTATCTTGGATTTTCCTCTTGCATTTGATTAGAATAAAAAGGTTTAGGTCATTTAATCGTTGCAAATCAAGATTTCGAGTGAATAGAAACTTAAAAACAATTCAACCTACTGGAAGAATATAGTTGACCATATGAAGTAGATTGTAGGAAGACAGTCCAGTCCGGGTGGCGGTCAACAAAGGTACCAAAATAGTAAAAAAGAACTATTTATTCTTACCTAACGTTTCGCCCAACTTTGAAGTCAAGTTGCCATTTTTGTTTCAATCTTACAGCCCAGAGGAAGCCCTGTAAAGTGGGGCGAAACGTTGAATAACAATAAATAGTTGACTTTTACTATTTTTATACCTTTGTTGACCACCACCTGGACTATGTTCCTACTATTTAACCTCCTTTGGAGAAATATTTATCAAGAGACTCAGAATTTAAGACTTATGATGTTTGGATGTGAAGATTAATGGAAGTTCTGCTATGAACATTGTATTTTTTTTTTTTACGGAACGACCTTAAAGACCACGCGAATATCATTATTTACATTTCCTTTCAAACCCCTTCTCTCCTTCTTTCTTTCCTCCCACCTCTTCCTCATTCTTTACGATTGTTTCTTCCTTCTTTCTTCAGTCCACCCTTTCTCACACCTCTCTCCCCCACAAGGATCTCAATTTCTTTTAGTCTTCTCCCATGGCCATCCCTAATGAAACAGTCTTAGTCTGTTATTTTCAGTCTTTCAGTTTCTTCCCTCATCTTGGATCCTATCATTTTATAGAAGATTTCTCCATTCAATCTCTTTGGGGCATCCTCACCATATATCCGTATAACCTTAATCTTCTTATTCTTATGTCCGTTTCCAAATCATTTACTTCTTTTTTATATTTCCTTATTAGGCCTCAACCTATAGCCTTCCTGTGTCATTGTATGAACATTATATTTATTATTATTATTTATTTATTTATTTTCTTTTGACTCAAATTATTATAAATATCATTTTTTATCAATTTCTTGAGACTGGTATTTATTTATTAAATAATTAAACTTATTTAGTCTAAACAATAAAAAAAATTTTTTTAAATGTTTTTCAGGCTATTTTGCCCAGGTCAATTAATTATTAGTTAAAATCACTCTATTTTTTCAAAACTTTAAATTTTCGATTAATAAACATTATCACTATCATATAAACAAATACAGAGACTAAAAAGGGATACTATTACATTTATTTAATCAAATTATTTTGTTATTATATAAATCAGTAATTTTATTAATTCTATAAATATAAGTTTTTGGTCCAAAATCAAAACTATAGATAAGTAATTATAAATAACAGGTTTCATTTATGAAGTGATTAGATTAAAGGGAGTATTTTTAATTAATTTGAGTAATATTAAAATATTATTATATATATAAGTAGTTGATCAGAGTTACGGTCAAAAGTAAAACAAAAATTGTTGATACTATTTCTTCTCCGACGTTACGTTCCACTTTGTAAAGCTTCACCAATGCTTCACAAGTTGATAGCTTTAGAGACTTTTTTTACGTTAATAGACTTGGATACAAAAGTCTCTAAAGCTATCAACTTGATAAGCCCGGATGAAGCTTTACAAAGTGGGGCGAACGTCAGAAAATAAATTGTTGTTAACTATTTTTGTTTCTCTTTTCACCGCAACCCCGACCATCTTCTTCATTATTTAAATATTATGTTTAAAATACAGTGTCTTGTGGGAGGAGGCTGGCATAATTGTTATTTGCAGTAATCAACTGTTTTTAATGATTTTAACGATTTTGAATTCATGAAATTCACATATATTTACCGTGCAATCTTTTAAAAATTAAATTTAATAAAATGATAATGCCAGTTACATGTAGTCTCAATGCTTCTAGAGATAGTTTAGATTCAATTGCCACAATAATGTGTTAAGAGCCGGATTGAAATCTATTAACTCATTAAATCGTATATAGTAGATCTTAAAGTTAAAAATTTTTAAATGAATGTTGGAAGTTGTAACCTACAGGACTAAAACGACCATTAACTGATGCGTGATTCAGATGAATCAGTATTCACGGAAAAGACGACTTGGCAGGAATTCTTGCGCGCCTGGATTCATTATTCCGATCAGGACTCAAATCGCTTTTCCTCACCACTCTTCTCCAAGAAGGATACTTTTGATAAGGAAAGGTCATAATGCCATAAATACTTGATGGTAAGGAAATTTAAAACGCCCTAATGTACTTATTGGACAAGAACTTAATTTAGGGCTTCAAGAAAAGAGAAGCATCATTTGGAGAGATGAAAGTTTTCTTTTCAGCATCCTGTCTCAGGTTATGTTCATGATTAAAACTCATACACAATTTAAAAATATTTATATTATAAAACTATTTAATCCACGTTTAAGTTTAAACTACCCATTGGTAGCACTCTAATGACATTTTACATTAGCTGGTCTCGTGGCCATCTTCTTTTTAGGCTCCTCGGAGGATTGTCAGGAATGGAAGAGGATGCAAGATTAGAAACTAGGGGGTTTGAGTGGTTAGAGAGTTTATAATGAAAGGAGTGATATCTGGTTCGGGCTAGATCGGTTACATAGGGAACAATAAGGTCTTTATGTATGATTTTATTTGTGACAAAGTAAGGAGGATTTTAATTTAAAAATTTAAATTTTAAAAACATTTCTTAAGGTTTGTTAAAAAAAAAAATTAATTTATTAACTGTTGAATGTAGGAAGGCAGATTAATTTTATCTCTTATCATATCATATATTTTATTAACAGATTATTTATTATAGTCGCTTAAGTTATCTTGTTGTGCTATAATATTTACTATATTTATTTTGTCATTTATTGTCTTTCATTTGTATTCTTAATTTTTCATTTGGATTTTTAAATTTTATTAATTTAATTTCATAGCTATTTCTTACAAGTATATGGATAAATTCATACATTTCGATGTAATGTAAAAATATATTTGATAGAAGCAAAATTTTAGATATATTGTTATTGATTAAGAGTCGAGAATGCAAATAATTCAGCTAAAATTAACAGGCATGGCTCATGTACCATATTAGAATGTAAAAATTAAATAAAATTTCTATAATTTTCTATAAAATATTTAAAAAAAATAAAATCAGTTTATATATTGTTATTGATTAAGAGTCGAGAATTCAAATAATTCAGCTAAAATTTAGCCTGAATAAAATTCGACCACCTGAGAATATCAAAACTGAAGTAATGTGACTTTTAAAAGAAATCATAAACCATTTTATAATAATACATCAGTCCATTTAATAAAATTAATAATTATTGGTTTCATTTATAATATTTTTTTTAATAAGTGAAATTAACAATGCTCAATACCGGATCGGTTTGTTCAACGTGTTAGATTTTATCTTCGATAAAAGGTCATAAGTCAGGATCAGACAACAATGAAATTGCAAAAGTATTTTTTTTTTTGTCACTCAAGGATGAATATCTGCTTCACACTCGTGGCGAATGTTTGTTCTGGTTTAGAGATCAAGGTTCTTAAATCTCTTAATTTTAAAGAAAAATAATCAACTAAAATATAATTATTCAAACTAAAATATATCGAAATTCCATGAAACACTGTATAAATAAAATATGCAACTCAAGTTTTTGAAAATTCCATATGAATACACATATTGCACACTCGTGAATTATACAAATTGCAAATTATATACTTATATGTTTAATACGATATTATTTCAATATTGAAATAATTTCCAACTTCTTCAGAGGTTGTAATGTGCCTGTTCAAAAATTTCTAATTATCAATTAGAGTGAGAAAAAAATATTCAGGGTACCTCTAAAAACTCACATTGTAAAAAATGAAACTATATAAGAGTATTTTTTTTTATTTTATTGTATACATGCATATATATTTTTAACAAACAGTCCTTTTTCTCGCCAACGAAAATAGTTGAATAAAAAGCACGACAGAGTGCACTGAAATAGCAAAAACAGTATATAGTCTCTTTATGAACCGTGTGTGAGATTGATAAGGCATGGGTAAAAAAAGGAAAAATAAATTTTACAAATCAGTGATTAGTATTGTATATTTGTATTATATAATATGAAATGTATATATAAAGATACTCTTCAATTTGTTACAATAGAGAAAAAATTATTATAATTCCAGTGATCATAGGAATCTTGATTAAAATATCTAAGATATTTATTACTGGAATCTTATGTGACACTGGAGCATCTCATGGAATATCTGGATACTACATGGTTATTTTATTAAGGACAGGGCCGTAGAAGAAGGACAAAACAGTATCCTTACGAGTTCTGTTATCGCAATTCGATTCCCATTTGGATTTTCGTCCTGACTGCTTCCTCATCGTCGGAAAAAAATTACCTTTGGAATTTAAAAGGTCAAACGGAAGAATCCTTTTCCCTGAATATGCTCAAACTCGCATTGTCACTTTTGGATTCGGTTCAATAAAATGTTTAAACGTAGACCAGTGGATTCGAGGCACACATCATCTACTACCTATATTTCCAGTCACATCTGATGAAGCTCTTAATTTCTTCAAGATTTTATTTAGTGTCAATATAACATTTTTCTAACGCATTGTTAATGATAAGGGTTCGTATTACGTTTGAAGGTGATCACTAAAATTACTTCCACCACAAATGATGCTTCTTAATTGTACAATTATCGAATGATCGACGTAGAACCGGAATTATAAGGCAATTAGGTTGAATGAGTTGTGGATTATTGTTAATGTTGAATTTTTAAGGATGAGTGTGGTCAATATAAATCATTCCTAACATTCAGGATTTGGAATTGTGAATCACATTAGGGGAAAACTGAAGTACGCTGGTCTGAAATTGGTCTACGTGGTTTGATTTGATTTTTTTTTTTTTTTTAAATAAATCAACTAGTATCCAGATTAAGTCTCAAAACTCATTATTTCTTTAAGTACCAAACGTTTCGGCCAATTCGGCCATCCTTGAGGACAATCTTAAGTATAAGTTTACACATCACATCCAATTATATAAAAATATTTTGCTGGCTGTTCTGCTCAGGTCATTAATATCAGTCAAATCATCCTATTTAGTCACTATTTCATTAATTTGTCTTTCATTATTTTCTTATCAACACACATAAAATCAACATGATAGTACTGTTAACTTAATCTGTAATTAAAAGCTCTAAAAATTAATGAAACAGGTAGAGTTGACTAATATTATTGAACTGGGAAGAATAGCCAGCAAAATGTTTTAAATAATTGGATGTGAGGTATAAATTTATATTTAAGATTATCCTTGAAGATGCCCGAATTGGCCGAAATGTTGGTATTTTAAACAATACCAAGTAAATAAATAAATAAATAAAGAGTGTTGAGATTTAACCTGGAACTAAAACTAATTATTTTATTAATCAATCAATACCAGTCTCAACAAGTTGAAAAGATTAACCAACAGAATACACCTCGAACGCGAGTAACTAATCGTACCAATTAAATTCTAGGTTTTACTGTTTAAGATTAATTTCCATTATTTTATTGCGTGTTAATTGAATGGAAATTAGCTTTGTTTACCCTCTCAATCATTTAATACTTCATTCAATAGTTGAGGACAGATGAGAGATAAAATTACACAGCTCACTTAAGAGTTAGTCAACTGTTAACACAAACCATAACCGAGGGAACACTGAACATTGCAACTCAGTTCTCAATGTCAGCACAAGAAACCTGAAACCTAAGACCTGACAGCTCGCCTCAGATCACAAGCAGCAAATGAGAATGTTGTAACAACCTGAAATAATAAACAGAACGGTTTAAATTCTTTAGGTCGTGTTCTTTGGGCGCCACTTTCATGAAGCATGGATAGCATATAGCAGTCCGGGGTCTTTAAAAACATAATGAATCACCAGAATAATTTGATCAAACCGAAATCGATATGTCAATATGTGTTTATTGAAATATTACTTTACATTTCCTCAAAACTGCGAAAAAGCTACCCCTACCGAAACTGATAAAACAGTAGCTAAGTACCGAGCATCATTAACGAAATGAAAGTAGTGTAAAATATAATTTATATTATTTTACATAAATTATATGCTAATATCTTTTCAAATTACTTATATACAATTAAATATATATTATATATCTAAAGATTTAATATATATACAGTTGTCTGGCTTAAAGTGAGAAACCTCTACTACTGATAATTAAAATGAGGCCCCAACACTTTTGATTCTCTTAAATATCTTAGATTTTGCTCCCGATGTAATTGAGATTTGATTTCTTATAATTGGGAGTTTGTGGTTCCATAACCTGTATGAGTTAAATAATTTAGCAGGTCTGGACAGGTTGCGACATGTTTGATTTTAATTTTTTCCACACAACAAACCAGCATTTATAATTTCTTCAGGAAAATTGGATACAAGATGACAGATGTATCTGAACCTAAGGGGTTACAAAATAAAGAAGAGAACTGTATAATACTTAGGATCAGATTATTACCACTTGTAGTAGCAACGAAAATGGCCAGGAGCCAATTTTTGATGATTTTTTGCAAAATAGAAGATGAATTACAAGTTTCAGAAGAACTCACTTACGAAATTATTTTCGCATACTCTTCTTCCTCTTTTGAAATAATAGAATAGGAGAGTCGTGATAAGATACTTTAGAAAGAGTGTCAAAGCGTGACACAGAAAAAACATTAGAAAGCTTACATAAATATTTTGATAAGTAAAATAATTCTGCCATATTTGATCAAAATTATACAATAGAGAAACACATTAAAATAATAGTACTCAAATACAACAATTATAACTGATCTGAGCCATAAGTTTTGTATTGCATTAAAAAATATAAGTGTATAAATATAAAAATATAAAGCATGCATTTTTTAGAGACATTTTCCTCTGTATGAATTTATGATGGAACATTTTGTTGCCTCTCTCAAAATAACACAACTGTATATCAAATATATTTTAAACCTAAATGAATATAACATATTATATATAAATAGTTATAAATATATTATATGTAATTAATTATATTATATATAAATATATTTTGAAATTAAATAAATATTTTTTAAACCTGCCTATTTGGAAGATTGGGTAAATGAAAGCATCATTAAGCGATAAAAAATCCAAGGTCCCTTGAGATCCCAGCTATACAGGATACACCGTGTATATATTTAATTTATGTTATTAATATCTAGAATTATTTCTTTACTGATAATGCCATCTCTTATCCAGTATAGCCACGACCACATTATTCCAGATAAACCGGGTTAAAAATAGACGAACTGAATATATGATGGTATTTCCATCATGCCTACTACACTATTAACATCCGAATTTGACACAGTCTTGTTAAGTGTCAGAATTAGTTTTCATTTGCTAAATACCACAGCCGTAATTCGTCGTGGAGTTTTACAAAAGACTATAGTATTTTCTAAATACGACTAAAAGAATAGCAAAAATAATGTGTATTTATATTTATATTTAAATACATTATCTCAAGGGCAATGGAAAGGAACCGGACAAATTAAATCTCTTGACAAATTTGTCAGGATCCCAGGATAAATTTTCCTGCACCCACTTCAAATATTCAACCCTGAAACCCAACTTCGACCTCATAATTTAAGGAACAAAAACATAATATGAGGGTATTACATAATTATCATATTCTG
This sequence comes from Halyomorpha halys, assembly GCF_000696795.3. NCBI lineage: Eukaryota > Metazoa > Arthropoda > Insecta > Hemiptera > Pentatomidae > Halyomorpha > Halyomorpha halys. Next base: position 31,045 of record NW_027116513.1, on the reverse strand, counting down.
TAATATAAACCATAATAGCTGAGATGAAAAAAAAAATTAATGATTTATGAATATAAACTATTCTATGTTTTGCTTTTACAATGTTTCAAAACAATTATCCCATACTCATGCACCTTGTCATCCACGTATTTGTCATCTTTTCAATTTATATTTCGAAATCAAGTCGTCTAAACACTTGTTTGTTGTAGACTGAAATGTTGTAAAAGCAAAATATAGAATAATTAGTTTATAAAATAATAAGTTTTTTTTCACCTCAAATATTTAATAATTAATATAATAAACTTCCTAAAAAGAAAATCCAGGGTAATATAAACATTTATATTTATTTATATAAAATAAAACCTACCCTCTCTAATCGGGCCTGATCATATCAAAATAAAAATTATAATTATTCACCATATTCAAAATCACAAGAATTCTATAAAACCCAAAAAAGGCAATTAGGGTATCTAGTTCTAAAAAATCAATATAATTAAACGTAAAATTTAACTAAAATTCATAACAATAACAGGGATTATAAAATAAATATTAAAAATACAAAACTTTTATGAACAGAAAAACAATTTTAATTGACTGATTTTATCGAACTCGTTTAATCAACTGGAAGGCTCATATGATTCATATTTTAAGTAAAAAACTAATACCTTGATTTACTCCCGCCTCACCACAAAGATTAATTATAATAAAACCTGTATATATGAATTAAATCAGTAATTAATCAACACATTTTAAGTTTATTTTTATTCCTGCGGTTTGAACCGATATAACATGTGAAAAAAATTATACAAGCAATAATGATATACATCAATATTATAAAAAGCTTTTGCGCATACATGTATAATTTTCCATAGTAGTCATGACAATTTCATACTCTTTGGAGCAGGTTTAATAGATAAAATTAATTATTTAAAGATAATTAAATTAGATTGAAAACAACTGTATCAGTTTAATAATTTTTTACTTAAACAATTTACAGATATTAAATTTTGAAAAAATACTGAAAATAACTTTTCTCCATTCCTGAAACTCCATATTTAAAAAAGAAAGTGTTCCAGACGCAACCAGTCGTAAATGATAAAATTATATAAGATAATATAATCAAAGCTGAGTCTCTTTTCCTTAACGCATCTGTACAATGCGGAAAATCCTGATTTATGTTAATTTCTAGTTTAGATTTTTTTTTTTAATTTTCCTCACTACTTAGGGGTGTGCTGCCAGGAAAAAACGTCACCATTATTTCTTTTTTATATCTAAAAAATTGCCAGAGATTTAGGAATTTGTTTTTAGTGAGAAATCGACTGAAAAAAAAATCTAATTATCCACAAAAAAAAAAATGAGCCCCCAAAAAAATATTTAACCATTATTTAGAACTCACCATAATAATAAAAAAATAATAACTAGTAAAAAAATTAAGATAAACATGTCGAGTAATATGGATTGGTCCTATATTTTGTACTTATTTTTTTGCCATTTTTTTTTACAGAAATGAAGTGAGAAAAATACATAAATATCATGTCTGTATTTTCCGTAGTGATAAAAACCATTCTTGGCATGAGACTTGCCATACATAACGGTAGATATATCGATAAAGACTGAATAAGCTAAAAAATAGTGCATTGATGGACGCGACTGATTACCACATAATTCATTTTTTCCCATAATTCATTTTTTTTTTTGAGCCTCTAATCTGATACCTTTGTGGTTTATAAAATCGGCGGAAATCTATCTTAAACTCATTTAGAGTATTTCCGCCAGCCAGAGATTTATCAATTATGATGTAATTCAAATTATAAAATAAAAAAATTAATTATAAAAAAAAGCTAGATAATTGTATATCTTGTGGAGCCCATCAGGTTTTTAAAAAAATTTTTATAGATATTTTTAATCTCATATACATATCAATGCAATTTATTTATTTTTAATATTTCTTTCCCTATATAATATAACGTCAAGTACAAAATAAATACTTTAAAAGGAATAAATTATTTTGAAAATGAAATAGCCGGTATATATATATCTGTCTATATATATTTGTAAATGCCTTTTGCAGGTATTTATGCCAGGAGGTAAGAAAAAAAAAAAAAGATAAATTATTACTGTAAAATATTTTTTCATACGCGTTTTATTTATTACTATTTTTTAAATTTGTTTTCTCTTCAAGTGTCTAAGATAGAGGAAGTGCCTACGGTAGATAGATTTCTTTTAATTCTATAAAATTTTCGAGTTAATGAAGAACAAAAAAAGTTTCAGAATTCCTGCATTTTTGAAACTACGGATGATAATTTTTAGAACAATCGAACTTAAAATTAGGAATGTGGAACTTAAAAAATTTTAATTACGAATTTCAAGTTTTCACTTACATTGGTTTTAATAAATATATTAGTTATTTGAATACTTTTTTTTTACGGAATTACTATTTTATGCCTATCCTTAATTTATTTTAACATCCCACAAAAATTTAAAATTATATAAATTATTATTAATATAATGTTGATTTTAAATTATTTGTATAATGTTAAAACTATTAGATTTTTTGAGTATTTTTGTAGAACATTGAAGTGGATAAGGGGCAAACCGCCCGAAACATTGTATGGTTGTTGGAATAAAATCAAAAAATTATGAAAGGGCAATAATTTAAAGAAAGTTATAATCCAAAATACAAAGATTTTATAAAGTAAACATTAATACATATTTTATATCAAAAGTAAACTTTAACCTGTATGTTCGATATTCGCTGTATTTTTAAAACAGTCAATTGGGCTTTTTTTTTTTTTGTTGAACAATAAAGTGCATAATGGGTAAACTGCCCAAAACGTGTTAAGGATCTTAGAATAAAGTTGAAAAATTGTAAAAGGGTAATATTTTGTAGAAAATAATTATAAAAAGAACAACAATTTTTATAGAGTAAAAATATGCAAATTATTTTTCCTTAAAATTATATCAGTATATTATTATAACATCAAATTTTAGTTTTTAAACATATTTTAGAAAAAAATGCATCTAAGGAAATGATCATGGTAGTCAATTATAACATAACAATATAATATATTAGAATTTTATATGTTTCAATATTAGTTAAGAAACTGTTTTTTAAAACTTTTTGTTACGAGTTCTTAATAAATAATGATCGTTGCTTTCTTTTTTACTTCAAAAATATTTTATATATATTTGTATTATTTTGTTCGAGACTGGTAGTTTTAATAATTATTATTAAAATTCTACCATATTAATTTATAACATGTTCACAAATAAAAATTTAGAAAAAAAATTTTACAGATGTTTACTTTATAAAATGGTTTTATGATCTCTTGGCTTTATTCCACCAACCATACGTTTCGGGCGGTTTACTGAAGCGGTAAATTATAGTCAACAATATAATAGTTTTAACATTATATAGCGAATTTAAAATAAACACGCTAAAATTTACAATTCACAAAAAAATATATATATATATATTTAGGTTGGATGCTAAAATAAATTAAGGGAGTCATAAAAGAGTAATTCCGTAAAAAATAAAAAATATATTCAAATAACTAATGTACTCATTCAAACCGTGTTAAGTGAAAACTTGAAATCCATAATTAATTTTATAAAGCTCTATATTCCTATTTTAAGTGATCGTTTTAAAAATTATCATCCTCAATTTCAAACATGCAGGAAAAAAATTATATCAGACATAATGAAACTTTTTTTATTCTTCAATAACTCAAAAATTTTACATAAAAATATTTATATAATTAAAAAAAAGTATCTACTGAAGGCACTAGCAAAAAATAAATAAAATAAAATTGGGTAATAAATAAAACTTGATGATCGAACAGATCGTTATGTGTCGGTCAAAAGGTTAGGTTAAAAAATATTGATGTTGTTGAAACAAACGATGGTGTTTCATACAAGAACAGGAACATCTGATAACGTTATCAGGACCACATCCACAGGCGTGGCAACATATTGCCAACACGAGATCAAATGGTCTTAGTATTATCAATATTGAACATATACATTAGTAATATGCATACACCTATTACATACTAGCTTCGTTTATTATAATTTAATTACAGATATCCATTATTATAATGGTATAAATTTAACAGTAAACAATTATGCGAGTTTGACTAGCCCGACACTCTCCTAGTCATATTTTTGCCTGACAATTCATGGATGCGATAAGAGAATTAGGTTCAAATTGGTACTATCTTAAATTATATTAAAATATTTAATTAAATAGTTGAATTTAAATTATTATTTACTATGAAGGTCTTATAATAATAAATCATTAACAAAAAGAAGATCGTTGCCCTCAGATTCCTGACATAAATGTTTTTTTGTTATCTTAGCACTTTTCTATTCTAGGCTCTAGCCCTTCTACACTAAGGATTTACTATTCAAACGATTATACGCTGTTACGGATTAAGAGCAATTTTTATGATAAGATTTATGATATAAGTAATGAGATTACTTGGTATGGTATGATAGAGCCTATATAAAATGAAATTAAATTAAGAATAGTTATTATTCTAGAACTAGGCCCCTTTAGAACTATTATTAGATAATTTTTATTTTACAACATACATTGTCCAACAACATGGCCACATTTAATTATAACTTAAACTAAAATTGTATATAAATAATTCTAGATACAGAGCTAAAGATTAAAAAAAAAATTAAAAACTAACTGACTAAATACATAAAAACAAAATAAAAAGGTAGTTACACAATATCTGTATTATTATAATATCGGATTGGATTGGTGAAGTAAAAGGTAATTAAATAGAAGGGTTTTAAACGAGAGAAGGGTTAGTACATGACGTATGATCGAGGGAATGGAGTTCCAGTGAGATGTAGCTCGGGTAAAAAATGGTAAAAAATTTATCAAACGCAGCAGTTCGGTGAGGTGGAGGGTGGATGTTAAATAAACGGGACGTGGTATTACGGGATTGGATTGAGAATTTGAATTATAGGTTTTCTAGGATATAGGAGATTTTCTAGCATTTTTTGTATAAATTTAAAAGAAAATATATATTTTTGAAGTTGGGATGAAATTTCTTGATTTCAAAATTACGGTACAATTAAAGTTACGAAGGTAGAAAATAAAAACTTACAATTTATGAGTAACATTCTCTCACTCCCTGGGTTCTCATAGTTTATGGTATCACATAATACAAAAATGTAAGACCCAACCTAATTTTTTTTTGTTTTGAAACATGATGGATTATTGCATGTCCTTCTTTACCAAAAAATGACCCAACGATTAAAATCAAAGCCTCTTCGTTCATTATAGAGCGCTCTGAAATTATGTCACAATCTTTATTGCTCTCTGCCTTGACTTTTTATTTATTTTTTTAAGCCTTTAATGCCCACAAAAAGCATACACCATTCATTTCATCACACAAAATGCCTGTAAGAATACTGCTTCAACATGATCCCTGCATGTAATATAAGCCTCTCAGTTTGTCATCATTCTTGTGTTAAGTGATGATGAGAGTACTTATATTTATCCTCTACTTATAAATAAACTTCTACAAGTAAGTATTAGTTGCCAAAATCTAGAAAGTAAGATTTTATCGAAAATCATTGTTAGTTTCGATATTTTCTAATTAAAATAAAAACTTGAATTAATTAAAAAAAAAAAAAAATACAAAATACAATTTTCTCCTTTTCTGCATAGAATCCAACCATACTGTAAATGGACATTCTGTTACTGCTCAAGTCTGCTTTAACTCCTTACGCATTACGAGAGACACTATATGAACGATGGTGGGAACGCTTTATCAATTGATATGTGCGTAGTATAAAATTTTCGGTACAATATGAACAGAAAAATTTTGTATAAAATTAAAAAAAAAAATTGAATTTTTTGTAAATACATTGTCTTCTCAGCTGAAATCCGGTGAAGTAGGGACTCAAAATCATTTACCTTCCTTTAGAAAATCATTTTAAAAAATAAGTAAATAAAAATTTATAAATATAGATATTCACAATCCAGTGATGAGAATATTTTTTAATAATTAGAAAACAATATTTTCACAAAAGTTCATAAAATTGAAACATGAATGATTACTGACTATAAGGAGCAAACTATTATCATTATTCATTGATTAAATCTCTTATAAATATATTTAACAATTTATAATATTTTATTTTAAATGTTTAATTAATTTCTTGGATTACTTAAATTTTTCGAACCACGTATCGGACTTTAACCAATCAAGTTAATTCCTATTCGAAGCTTAGAAACAGCTCGGGTGTCTTTCTTGATGTAGAACAGGCTTTTGATCGAGTCTGGCACCCAGGACTGCTATACAAGATCATTATCCGTTCTTATCTCTCTGACAGATTATTTCAAGTAAATTACAACATCGCTTATTCATCCCTATTCTGTTAGTCTTCTGGTGTACCTCAGGGTAGTATCCTTGGTCCTATCCTTTATACAATTTTCACAGCTGACATCCCAACCCATCCTAACACTATCCTCACCACGTATGCCGATGAAACATGTCTATTGTCAGTGAATAATGATCCTTACATTGTATCCCAAACCCTCCAATCCCACATCACCACCCTTGAAGAACGGTGCCAAAACTGGAGGATTAAAATAAAATCCAATAAATCCCACCAATCACATTTACCCTTCGTCGTAAACCCATGACCTCTTGCCCCACAGTATCCTTTAATAATTCCCCACTTATTCCTGTCGAACAGATCCGTTACTTAGGACTACATCTGGACAAACGACTGACATGGAATCCTCATACAAGACTAAAAAGACCGGAAACTGCTCGTCGATTCCGACTATATCAACATTTACTAGAAAAACGGTCTAAATTGCCAATCCATTACAAAAGACTGATCTACATGACTATTATAAGGGCTATCTGGACATACGGAGTTGAGCTTTGGGGCTCCACTAAACCATCAAATACCTCCCGAATCCAATCCTTACAGTCCAAAATCCTTCATGCTCCTTACTTTGTCACAAATCAAGTCATCCATCAGGACCTCAATGCCTCATATGTTACCGATTTGGCCAGAACCAGATACTAATCTTTCCATGATATACTTCTCAACCACCCAAATCCACTTGTTTCTAACCTGGCATCTCCTTCATTACCTAATAATCCTCCTATGCGTCTGAAAAAAATATGGCCTCGAATTCTTCTCCTCTAGAAATGTTTTTGGAGTTCTATCCATAGGCAGATTCTCGACATGTTTGTTTCATGTCACTATGTCACCTACGGCAAATTTACTTGTTGTATATATTTTTATACAGTTGTAAATAACAATAAATAAAAAAAATTAGAAAGCTCCTTTATAAATAATCCTTATAATATCGACATTCAATATAAGTGGTGCAAGGAAACCGTCTAAAATCTTCCTCGTTTCGGTCATGATTTGATCCTAGATGATAATTCTTGGTAATAAAAAAAATGCATTTCCAAGGTAAGTAGGGTTGCATTTTCTGTCCCGTGGGGGCCATTATTTCTTTCATATAACTTATAATTGACTCATGTTCACTATAGCACGAATGTTCCTGGAATCATACGCCATTAATTTATAAAATATCACCGAATCGCATAATCGACCGACTACCAGCATGTTCCCGTATCCTCAATATTTTTTTCTTTATTAGGAAAATGGCAATTGATGTGGTGGGATACCTTGAACTAATCTATGCATATTATTTATTCATTGTGAAATTCACGACTGGCTGGGCAAGACAATTTGCAATTACAAGACCCAAGAATTGACACTTCATAAACTACTACAAAGTTATAATAATTACAAATGGTTCAGCATGAACTATGATACACTTATAGATAAAACTTTTTTTTCTCTTCAAACTCATATCTACTCTTATATTTGAGTATTTTTTTTTTCAATTCATTTTAAAGATTATCTGATATAATGATATTCTCTCCAATACTAAAATAATAAAAATGACTTGTTACTAATATAGTATCAAAACCTGTAAGAATCAGTTTATTATTAAACTAAAATAAGATGAAAATGTCATGTGAGATGTAAATGAATAATTTGTTCTTCCTTTTTAATAATAAGACAAGGCTTTGCAATCGTTCAATGCCGATACCATCAATCGCTGTTTACACATTTGGCCTCCTGTCTACCGGCAGCGGAAAGTTGCGAAATCAATTCGTCCGAATTCGCAAGAAAACGCACGAACGAAGTTTGTTTGTTGCTGAAGTTTGTTTGAGCTTAGAGGCGTAAAACCCAACAGTCCTCAACGCCTAAGTTTCTTATTTTATTTTTCTAGATATTTGGATTTATATTCTTGTATCTTTGATATTTTATATTCTTTATTATTATTTTTTTACTTTATTTCCTTCATCTTTTTATTTATTTTTTTGATCCTAAGTTTCTGAACTCTTTAAATTTGAGATGATTCATGATTTTAAAATTTTGTTTAACAGGTTATTCTTCTTGAAAAAAATTAATACCAATTTTATGTTTTTTTCATCATTCAGAGCCACTATAGGCCCAATACCTAACCTATTTAAACCCGTAGTGTAGATAGGGGATTCTTGGAAAATATGGCTGACATTAAGACTACTGTGACAACGTTGACACTTTTGAAGTGGATGTTTGTTGACCAGGTATGAATGAGAAAGATTTGTGTGTCCTATTCTTAATCTAGCTATTGCGACCTCCTCCCTGCGATAGGAACGATTTGACGCAGTCCATGGTTTATTTTTTTTTTTAATTGCCTTAAATTTAATTGCGAACCTATTCCGTTAATTTAGAAGGAATGTTGTAAAGAATGTATCGAAATGTGTCCTTTCTCATTCGAAAATAGAAGAAGTGGTCATCGTCGATTTGAAGATCATGTCACAGATGAGAAAATTCACCGATCTCGTTTCTTTATTCATAAATGTAATTCACACATATTTTCTATCTTCGTCAATATCGTCTATGCTTGTAACGTCATCGAATAAATTGTAATAATTCCAAAGAGAATGGCGTTCGCACAAATTTATTGCTTTACAACTCGCATCTTTCCGCTTCCAGTAGACGAGAGGCCTGTCTACCCAATTACGTACGTTTAAACCCAAATCCGTTTTGACGCAATCCTCCCACCTACGTTACTGTCCCAAAATTATTACAATTAAAATTACATTACATTGTATTGTAAAGTACGAAATGCATGGTTGAAGGGTTTAGTAACTTTATGGATACGATCGTTCCTAAACCTTACAACCTTACACATCCATTTATGGGGTGCAATTATCGCATTGCGACCTCCTAACTTTTCCGGTTAACTCATACTTCTTCGATCCAAATATTTTAAGTAATACTTTATTTTCAAAAACCATAAGCAGCTGTTCTTCTCTTGGAGTATGAGGCCACATTTCGCACCCGGTTAGAACAATAGGAATAATTCTAGATTTGCCAATTCTAATTTTTTAATTTTCTGGACAGAAGGTAAGAACTAAGCTATTTCGAAATAACAAGCATTCCCGTCATTAATCTCGTCTTTATATCTTCATCAATTTCGTTTTTTCTAGTTACCGTAGAGCCTTAGTAATTAAAACTTCCTATATATGTATGACCGAATGAAATGTTTTTACTGCTAATCATGTATTTGGTTTTATCTAAATTTATTCCGAGGACTATTTACAAACTGGCTTTTATCGATGTACTTTTATAGTTTCCTCGTATTCACCAAACAGTCCCAAATCGTTAGCAAACTCAGTTACTTGATTAACAAATATGAGAAATTGCTGGCTTACTGTTAATATTTAGTTTTTAATAACTAACATTATCACAAAGAAATGTTTATTGGTGGCACTTGCCTACTACATTTAGCAATACAAAGAACAGTAGCAGTTTATTATCTTGTCCCTTTGTTGAAAAGATAGTATGATCTTGCTATCATCGATAGTACCGTTGATAATTTGAGATCGATTGTTCAATGACCCTGTATTTAATTAAATGGGATCCATTAGGTACCATCAAAAAAGATTCCATTAAACCTTAAAAGAACTCTTAGCCATGACACTACATGAATAGAATAACTCTGGCATTAAAAATTGTTTTTACAGAGTGAGTTTGTCGTACATATATTAATAAGCATATAATGATGTAGATGTGTAAGTGGGCCGTCCGTAGCTCAGATGGTTAGGACTAGGTCTACCGTTCTGAGATCTGTAGGTGGCGCCAACAGATAAAAAAAAAGAAAAAAAAAGTCTACTTATCAATATATATATTTTAAATGAACTCATGATCACTCCTAACCGGACCATTTATCCAGTACAAGAAAAAAAAAAGGTAATCCTAGGGGGTTTTAAAATAAATATAACATTGAAGATAAAATTTCCAATGAAAATTGGCTAATAAAAGAAATCTTTACAAGCTATTCAATTATAACTACAATAATAATTACAAGTTATTATCCGGGCCTAAAACAAACTAAATAAATAAATGAAGTTTTCCGACGCTTTTTGGTAATATATGAAGAAAGAATTATTTCATTAAAAACAATGAACAGCCTGGGAAATTATTTTTCGTGTCGACTGAGACTAAAGGAAGCTACAGAGATCAAACCCACTATCTTAGAAGAATTGTCGGTGTTGCTATGACTTTAAAAATGACTGGTGGATGTCGAATATCCAACTAACTTGTTTTTATTTTAATTTTTTTTTTGCAAAATTGTTTTTTGCAAAAGATAAAAATACTCTAAAAACCAACAGAGACAGAATCAAATGTGTTCAGCAAAATAAAGTGTAAAATGTAGTTTCCAGTAACCCTAATAAATATTTATAATTTATAATAACTATACCTCGCTGTTTTTCTTGAATAGTGAAAAATTTTACAGATTTTTATAATTTTTTTAAAAAATATTTATGCCACACTTCTATTTTTCAATTTTCTTTTTTGTAAATTAGACAGGTGTGTGTGTCTCTTATAACTACATATACAAAATAAATAAAATAATTGTGCCCGTACTTTTTCAAGATGTACCGTTTTTAAAAAGAAAATACGTCTTCCAATTTGCCAAGTTATATTTCCATTGCAAATTATACAATATTTAAAGAAAAAAAAAATAAGTGAAAAGTGAAAATTTTTTTAATCAACTAGAATAAAAAGAACATAATATTTTTTTAAGCTATTATAAAATTAATATTTAAATTTCGGGATATGATTGTTGATTTCAATTGATTTGATTGTTGGGATACATTTGTTGATTTCAACTCAAATCGTTAAGTTCGGAACAAGTTCAGGTTCAAATAAGTCACGAAAAAACTGTCTCCAACTATTCGTAAAGCAAAAAGTATAAAAAATGAAAATGTATCACTCTCTATGGTGAAACTACACCATCAAAGCAAGTTGTACCACTATTAAGGCAAAGCAAGCTATATTAATAATTACCAGGTTAACAGATTTTTATAAAATTCAAACATAAAGAGGTCATTTTTATAACAAAATTATCGTTTATGTTATGTTACTAATATTGTGCAATCAAATTATTAAGATTTTTTTTTTTAACTGATAACTCTTCATTAACTCTAGGTTTTCTGGCAAGCCTCCTAATAACTGCTATTACCTCCTCATGCACTGAGATGGGTCCGAATCCCGTCAAGGATAGAACAAATTACATTTTGATTATAATCACGAAAAAAATACATTGAAGCCGATTTCAGTTACACCAAGGAGAATGATGAAGCCAAACACGTCCTAAATTATCCCATAAATGCTCTATCCGATTCTAATTAGGAAATTTGCAGATCGGTACAAAAATTGCAATCCTAGCCTCCTCCAAGTATTCTATGACAATTCTTATGTTGCATTATAATGCGAGGTTCATCAAAAAATGGAGAAAAAAACTTTTCTTTTTTTTAAAAATGAAAAATAACTTTGATAACTTCAACTCGACTGCACTTTACGCTAAACCTAAGATAGACTTACAAAATAAAACGTTAGAAAAAAAATTTCTCTATTTAATGGGGAAGAACCCTGGAACTCGTAAAAAAAAATAAATAAATCACATTTTGTGTCCTTTAAAAACTTGTTTCCAAAGTTAATTTTTTAAACATATTTATAACCATTAAATCCATGTGAGATGTAATTTTAAGTTATCTAAAGTGATTATGCATGAAACTTCATTGTTAGATTAAAAACAAAAGACATGAAAATCAAAGATGCTATTAATAAGGGGAGATTTTGATACTTTTACATAAATCTAGGTTTACATAAGACAAGGATTTTTAAAAAGTAAAATTTTGAAGGGGTTACTATATCTCAATATTTTTTCTCAAGACTTAAATATTCCACAGCCAATTGCATGAGGAATTACAAATAGAGACAATAGAGGATTACTTCAAAAAAAGGTTCATGAAGTTCCACTCCCAGTTACCTACAGTTAAAGAAGCAGTGACCTACAAACTTCGGAAACCCAACCACAACCCGAAGACTGAAGCCAAGGCTGCTATAGGACATTCTATTATAAGTTCTATATTTATCAGTTCATTTATTATCACTCTAAAATTTTATTTTACCTTAATTTCTTTTTTTTTCCTTTATCTTTTTCTTAAATTCACTTAAGTTATTATTATTTTTTTCTATTTATTTTATCTTAATTTTTTTTTATTTATACCATTGTATATAGTTAGGGGTGTCTTTTGTATGAGTCTATACCCCCCTATAATCAATTTTAAAAAAAAAAAAATGTACCTCTTACATTAACCATGTAAGACCCACCAAGCCGATCTGGTATTAAATAAATAAATAAAATGTTCTATGAATCTTAACTATAATAATAGAATTATTTACAATTATATATTCATTATTATTTTTTTTTTGATGAGTAAAGAACAAAAAAAAATATAAAAACATTACCGAGTTCCTCAACCACAGTTGCAAGGCCTCAGTCCGTTCTTGGTCCTTGAGGATCGAAAAAAAAAATTACTTACGATAAAGCCTTGGTAATTAATATTTCCTATTTATCAGCGAATAATAAACAAAAAAATAAAAGTAGAAATAAAATTGTTTTATAATTAAAACTTCGGGGGAAGCATGAACTGCGAGATACAATATAAAACAATATATATATGTATGCGTGTGTTTTGCGGAGCCTGTCGGTACCAAAACACTAAAGATTATTCAATCCGCGTGTGGTAGACAGACTGTGTCCTAATACCATTATGCAATCCTAAGGAAAGTTAAAGACACTCAGTCTGCAAAACTTTCTGCTAAGGAGTTAAGTTGAAACCTAACCGAAATGAATTGAGGGTGGTAATTCCATTTGAAACAATGATAAAATAGTAAAAAAAAAATCTAATTCACATAATTAAGAATCAATTACATGAGAAATAAATAAATTATAAGTTTTCGCAAACATATTTCATCACACGGCTGGAAGTTAATGTTCAAAATACATTTGCCAATTCATGCAAATTTACGCAAGCGAATGAATGAGTTGTTTGGATTGGTCGACCGGTCGAATTTCTGTTTTTTGACACAAATCGAAGGGGTTATGGGCAAGCTGTTGTGCTGTATTCAGTGTTCAGTACTATTTTAGAATTTATCCACAATCCTATACTTATAATATTTAGCATGTTAAAACTTTTTCCATTTAACATATTATAGAATTTAATTATTGGTCCTATCCTAATTACCAGCATTATTATAGTTGATGTCTAGTATTATTATCTAGTATTATCATTTGTACTTATACAACCGATATAGTTTTATATTATTATCTTTATGTTAATTCTTATCTGATGAAATTGGTTGTTTGTTATTGGTTACATCAATTTTTTAAATATATTACTACTTCAATCTACATGTATATTTTTCAATATTTGTTTTCTCAATATTAAAGATATTTTACACTTAAAACATCCACAAACATCTATTTTTTTTTTCTTAAACGTAAAATAAATAAAAAAACGGAAAGGAAGTGGTAATGTATATGAAAAAAGTAGGTGACAAAATATTGGAGACAAGGCAAGCAAAAAACCAAGGTCTGTAGCTTAGGAGAAAATGTAATTTTTTTTTTTCGGAATCTATAATTCTTATATAATTAGGCAGAAAATAATTCCTTTAGATTTATTGCTCAAGGTTTTCAATTCGTCGAAAATACACCGCACCTCTTGTAACCAAAACAACATGGTTTAAAAGCATCAATTTAGCATTATGTTTTGTACAATTTATGTTCAGATACTGATATTTAAAATTTTGTTATTCATATATATTTCAACAAAAACTCCATTTCAGCATTTATATAAAATTTTATCATGTTAAAAGGTCAACCCATTCGAGAGAGCAAGTATTTTTGGAGACCATTCCCAGAATCCAAATTTTTTTTTTTGCTTCATATTGGTCATTTTTTATTTTAAAAAAAGCATATTTTTAATAGAAATCAGTCGCTTTGTACAAATAATATGATAATGTGGCTCCTCTGAATGTTTTTATTACCAGGGACGGATTGTATACCAGGTGTGCAATATAAAATAAAAACACTTTATTAAATTGAACAATATTTATACCAAAAATAATCGGGTAAAATTAATTTAATGAAGAAAAGAATATAATTATAAAATAAAAATAAAAGAGTAAAAACCTAAATAAACATAAATTTTCAAGGAGCAGTATAAGATAATCAATTTTTTTGGAAGGTTGACCTTTACTTAAGTTGTACCGAATAACCCTAAAATCGAAAAAAATAGAACCAACATCAAATTGTATTTTTACACACTTTTAGGATAACATTTTTGTTTTGAACAAGTCTTGTTCTAACGACCGCTTCTGTTTGGCTTGGAAATGCATCGATCACACGTTGTGCAATTGGTTTTTGAATGGGTTAGTTAGAAAAAAATGCATAATTAAATTAATTGTATTTTGGCATGATTAAATTACGAAAAATATTTAATTCCCATTATTCATAATAAATTCATTTTGGTTATAATACGATTTTTAATGCCTCGGGAAACTTTTTCTAATAAACATGATGAATTAATTATATTATAATGTCTTACTACTGTTCTCATTGTTATGAGGCTGTCAAAGCAACATGTTTACAGTTAAATACATGCTAACTTTTTTTTATACATCTGTCGTAAAAAGATTTTTACTGTATTTCCCGCCTACGCTTCGGTCTTCGCCTCGGACGGTTACATGCAAGTTCAGCGTTTATTAAAATTTTAGGGATCTATTCGTTACTAAAGACTACAATCTTGCTTGTCCACCTAATTCGCCACAATGTTATAACCTGAATAATATTTAGCAGGTGTAGTTTCCTCAATTCGCTGTTGTGTAGCCTTCTCTTAATTCTCCAGTTAACTCATCCATTTTCGGTCCTTTATTTTCCAAAACCTCAAGACGTTCTTCCTTTAATGTAAGAACTTACGTATAGATTAGTAGGAAGGATCGTCTTGTAAATTCTAACTTATAAGTTTTGGACAAAAGGCGAGTGTTAAGTAATTTCGAAACTGAAAAATAACATAACTTAAACCGTTCTACCGGTTCAAATGTATTTTCTCTTGACCACATCATCGAAATAATTGCCGCTTCTACCTCTAACCATAAGTCTTCACGTTTGGTTGAAAGTTTGCAAAAATTATTAAAAAAAATTTTTTAACGTCTTAGAAAAAAAAAATGTCTTGGATAAATTTACGATAAACTTATGGATCTTAGACTTGAGTGATATCACTGAAGTTTTATACATGACAACAGCCACTTCTTAAGTCAACTGGAAAGAAAAATGAGAGGTTATGTTGTGAATTACCATTACTGAGGTATAATATAGTTAGATTCTTAAAAATAAAATAATTGCATTTTACTATGATTATAATAAACGTTATCATTATAAAATTTGATCTTAAAATTAAAAGTTGGACGATAGTTAAACGTTATATGATTTCTTAATTTATCATTCACGTGGTTGTTAATGGCTTGATTTTGATCTCAATAATGAGGGAAAATTATTCGAGTTAAAATTTTATTAGAAGATTTTGCGTTCTACTTTTATTTTATACTGGTTTCAAGAGCTAACCTTAGAAGATTCAGAATTTGTTGACCTAATTTTTGAAAATGAGATCTGAGAATTGCCCATTGTTTAAGAACCACCCTTATTATTTTATAAACGACGATCATGCTTTAGAGTTTGAGCAATATCAGTGATTTTATGAAGGAATGTTATCTATAGTTACTATTTATAAACAAATACAATATGATAAAAATTTATTTTTAAATATGCAGAATTAGTAATGTTAATAATAAATAATAATAATACAGAATTAATATCCAGATGAAATCAATGGGTCTGAGGTCAGTCAACTTATAGCTGACTAGGTTCTATGTCAGCTGGTTTTTTTCAACGTTTGGCGTCCAACATGCTCAATAATGTACAGTAAAATTATTATTTTATTACATAATAAATTTATATATTGATTTTTTTATGGTCGAGGTGGTTAAATTTGAATATACTTGATTATTAAATTATTATAATTGAATATTTGATTATTATATTCTGAATATAATTTTTTAATTAAAAAAAATTATATGAAAGATATTTCACAAGAATATAATTGAATCATTGAACAGAGATTTTGTTTATAAAAACTTATTTAAATTTTATTGTTCAATAGATTAGTTTTAGAAGAAGGTTTATTTTAGTTTTTAAATAAAACGCGAGGTTACTCGGTTAGACGAAAATTATATATATAATTATAAATGAACTAATATATAATAAATATATTAATTTGAAAAAATTTGTTAATAAATAATAATATAATGTTCATTTGTTACTAATGTAAGGTCTCCGAAAGTTACCTATTTACACGCTTTTTTTTTTTTCACTTTATAAATATTTTTAAGAAAATTGTTACAGAATTTGTAGTCAAGACATATAAATTGTAATATGTACATAAATTTTCAAATTTAACTAAATTGATATCAAACTTTCAATAGCGAAGCATTGTCGTATCAAAAAATAAAACATGGTAAGCTATACTTGCAAAATTACAGGAATATAACTTTGAAATAATGTGACAAGCAATACTTACGAATTACACGGAGCTGACAACACGTCAACATGAACATTATCCATGTTCATTACATCTTAGAAAAATAATGGTCATAAAAACGAATCGAGGAATAATGTTATAATAAACTTCATCATAAAAGGTAAGTATACTAATTTACGATCCTGGATGACTTGGCTTGAAGTAGTAACGTCTTGATTTCCTCTCGATAAGCATCCATTTGATGACTTTTCTCAATCATTTGTATGCTATCTTTAGTATTTACATAAAGATTTATGAGCTGTTTGTTTGTCTTAATCATAAAATTATTGTCGGAGGTTGATTTTTATAGTAATTAGTCAAGGATGGAATTTTTATGTTTTCACACATTTTTTTCTTCAAGTTTTTCTTTAAGCATATATGATATTTTTAAAATTTCAAAAAATTTTAATTTTATATGTTCTTAAATATTATACATTTTTAAATATTTCACCGTTTTTACGGATCTTTCTTTTAAGTTCATATCGCCCCTTCAAATGTATTCTGAGATAACTGCAAAAATTTAAATTTTACCGGACAAATGAAAAAAATAAAATCTAATTTGTTTTAATAGAATGGCCTGTACATTCGGCTTTATTCTTCTATGATAGGTTTTTTTTTTGGGTAGGGGAAAAATCTTTAATTAGACGAAGTGCAACAAATAAATAATTAAACAACAGTGTGAGATTCCTACTCACTAAAAAACCACCTCCCAATTTTTCATTACTATCCCGCTGATAAGCATTACTTCACGTGGTAGAAGGGCTTATGTACCATCTTTCGGGGTATTCATGATATTGTGTTAAATGTAAAATGTTTTACCAAGCTAAATGTTATAAGTATAGGATTGTGAGCAGCCCTATTTAAAATGAATGAGAGCTCCTAGCGGATTTTCTGAGCACCTTATTTTTTTATAACCTTTCCTTACAAAAACTTCATGTTATTGTTTACTTCTAAGTTTTGATTATAGCAATTTAATTATTGCAACATGCCTCGAGTGGAAGTTGAGTGAAAATATGGCCCCTCAGTGCCTTGATGATCTAAATTGTGAGGAAGTGAATCAAGATGGGCTGACAGCTGCCGTTACATTATTATTTTTCTTGCCATTCATTGTTTTATTAGTTAAAAAAACATACAAAACAATACTGAAACAATTAAGACACAAACCACGAGCACGTAATATGTATAATACTTCATTACTTGTTACTTTTTTTTTTTTTTTTGATTTGATAGATTTATTTATTGATAGACATTACAATCTGCCACACAGTTGTGTGCAATAGGTAATATTGATGAATGATCTCATACATACTAAAATAAAAAAAAAATAAAATAAAAAAAAATAAAATAAAAAACTCTCTTAAAATATATACAAACAAAAGAATAGACAAGATGAACATAATCAAACTATCCGTATGAAAAATAAATAAATAAAATAACATAATGATAAAATAATATATACAATATTTACACAATCGACCTGAGGATCCCTGAGCCCACTCTATCCCCCACGTGTGAGGGGTAGAGCAGAGCTCAAGAGATCCCAGCGCGTCCCTCTCGCCGCATCACTGACTTGTTACTACGACAATAAACAAAATGATAATGATCTCCGCTGGTCTGTTGCGTGACGCCATTCTCCATTTAACAGACGTAGTAACAGTAACCATGTTACATGATATATAGTTTTAACAAGGTAAGAGAAAGAAATATTTTTCCATTTAACATGAGTTTTTCTATTTAACACGCTTTAGCATGTTACAAGTTCCGAAATCGTTTCAAACGGATATTCTTACCCGATTTTCAGGTATTTTTTTTACCTTAGCAGGTAAAAAATTGGAAGGATCGGTGGTTTTTTGGAAAATGGCTTTACGTTATATGTAGGTGTGCTAGTGCAGTGTAGGATTAGTCCATCTAATTAATCTAATTCTTTAGGTACTTTTTCTATAGCTAACAAACTATTTTTACTTACAGTTTGAATTTCAGAACATGGACATCTTTTGAGACCCATGAAATATTGTTTTTTCTGATTCCAGGATTAATTTATTTTTGAGGCCTGGGAAGAATATAATTTTAGGGCCTTGTGTGCATTTGTTTTTTGGGCCCGGGACGGATTATTTTTGTGGTCCCAAGGCTCCCGCCTACCGCCGTTACATTGTAAGATTTATATGTAGCGAGAGTTTACTGTCGAGGCGTATACATATAACAGTTAATGTGACTGCTGGCCCACTGTTTTATAGAGTAAATATATTTTAAAGATTGAGCTGGTATTTTTCGGTCAGGAGAGTTCATAGTACTGCAGACATAGTTTCCTTTCTAAAAAACAATTGAAACCATTAATTATTAATCTCTCATCCTTAACAATCCCTCATAATCCTCCGAAGCGTCTGAAAAGAAGATGCCTACGGGACCTTTTAACTTGTATTAATGCTTGAAGTACCACCAATGGGTGGTTCCTTAACAAGATTTTCAAGTGCAAATGAAACATACAACATATTTACTTGTTGTATTTATTATTTGTACAGTTGTAAATCACATTAAATAAATAAATTTAAAAAAATTGATAATTGTGTCATTATTCTACTGGAGCGACGATATTTTAAACCTTTTTTTTTTTAAATTCGAAATTTTTTTTTTTCGTTTTAAATTTAGAAGACTACACAACACTGAATTAAGGCGTATAAGGTTGTAGGGTTTAGTAACGAGCGCATCCCTAAAATGTTAATAAAAGCTGAACCGACGGGTAAACGTCCGAGGGGTAGACCGAAACGTAGATGGGAGGGTTGCGTTAACTGATTTAATAGAATTAGGTTTGGAGGGGCATCACTAGAAGAATGTATGTAGAGAACGATTGGTGGCATCGGCATCGAACCTTCGGGCTCGTTAGGCCTTCATTATTATGATTATTTAAATTTAAAAAAAAATATTCGTGGATCAAAATTACAAATCAGACATTTCTTCATTATTCTCCAGGAAACCTAAATAAAGATGTAATGCTATGAAAGTTTAAAAATTTCATTGTAATTCCGAGCCCGTTTGAAGAACTTTTTATTTACATTAGCACTTCTAGGCAAAGTAATCAATATAGAATGAAGGACGAAGGTGTTGCCTACGCGTTGAACAGATGTTACACTTTATGTTCCCGGAAGCGGTGAAAATTCTAATTATTTGTGTTCACATTGCTCCAGCTATAATTCCTTCACAAATTGTTCCAACAAAGACACCAAAAACACCCGTACACTCCATTTCCTATCTAATGTTTTCCCAATATGTTTTGAACGTGTGCCTGTTTGTAGGAGATTAGACTCTAATAGGCTGGAAAATTCCAGACAGTCCTCTCTCATTACGGAAGATATCTGCGATAGGAAGTGGAGTATCATTACGCATTTCCAAGAGGTCCCAAACAGGTCCAGGGCCTCTGCTGTAATACTTTCTCTCTTACACAGGCGTTCAGGAAGTTGTTTGTCGTTAGGTTTCTCTGTCGTTAGTGGGTCATTGGCTAAGTTACTTTTGTATGTATGTGTGTGTATAT
>NW_027116513.1:7211-10443 GCF_000696795.3 Halyomorpha halys | reverse complement strand
TACAAGTATATGTTTATTTATTTACCTATGTTATAGCCTAGAGACATAGATAGGGGTTTGGCCAAGTAAGTAAAATAACAAATAAAATGTAAATTAGAACAAAAACAAATAATTAAAAATCCATAAAAAAGATGTCATAAAATAAAATAATACAATGAATTTAAAAATATACAAATAAACAACAATAAATAACAGAATATATAAAATGATAAAATATATAAAATAAATATACAGAATATATAAAACAAATAAAATAAAACCAATTGTCCAATCATAAACCATAAGACGACTTCTGATAGTAAATAAAAAGACAAAAAATGATAAAAAATCAAATACAATAAAACTAACAATAATAAATGAAACAGTAAAATTTCTGCTAATATGTATATTTACAAGTATAAACGTAAATCAGAAACATTAAATACAGAAAATATATAAACCTTATTTGAAACTTTCAATTGTTATTCTTCCGGAATTGTGTGGACTTTAAATTTGTCGAAGATACGGGATTTGAAGATTGGAAGGGTATTAGAACTACGTATAAAGGAGGGAATAGAATTCCATAGGGAAGAGTATTTAGTATTTATCACGAAATTCATTCGTTTCTTACCTTGATTACTCTTAGATAAAGGGACTTTTCATTCTAGAAATGTTATTAGAGTTAGCTATGAGTAGTTTCTCCACAAGACTCTATCATCATAATTAATATCACATTTACATGTTGTTTATTTATGTTATGCAGTTGTAAAATTTAATAAATAGAAAATCGTGTTATAGTTTTTTTCTCGAACTTACGATTTTTAAATAATTCTATTTCTTTTTTTTTGTTCTTTTATATTCATCACTTATTAACGGAATAACAGGAAACATACAACATAATCTTCCCCGAGGGCGTCCGTTATATAGAAGTTTCACTGTATTTTTAGTTAGAACATTTTAACGCGTTTATTTCAAGCTCTATACGAGTATATGTTTTAGATGTAACGGAGCTAGCCCGAACCAGATATCATTCCTTCCATTATAAACTCTCTAATCAACCAAACCCACTTGTTACGAACCTTGCTTCCTCTTCCATTCCAGACAATCCTCCGAGACGCATGAAAAGAAGATGGCCACGAGCCTTGCTAATGTAAAATGTCATTAAAATGCTACCAATGGTTAGTTTGTCTACACACCTGAATCACTCTAATTTAATTGAGATCAAATTTACTAAATTTATTATACTGTACAGTTGTAAATAGCAATAAATAAATAAATAATAAAAAAAAAAATATGGGTAAGTCTGAATAAATTGCATTTTTTTTTAAATAATGGAATATATCAT
The DNA here is from genome assembly GCF_000696795.3 of Halyomorpha halys. Classification (NCBI taxonomy): domain Eukaryota; kingdom Metazoa; phylum Arthropoda; class Insecta; order Hemiptera; family Pentatomidae; genus Halyomorpha; species Halyomorpha halys. The sequence goes on along the minus strand of NW_027116513.1, from coordinate 9,119 downwards.
TTTAAGTATAATATAGATTTTTCAAATAATTGAAAAATCCATTAAAAAAAAAATAACCGAGAGAACATTTATTTACTTGTTTTGCTTTTCAATTTTTGTTCCGCGGCGATAAAAACAACACCACGGAACAAGTAGAAAGCGAAATTTGAGATCCGTTCAGGGTTATTGATTTGAAGACTTCCTTCCTAAAGTAAATACATCGATATAAAAAAAAAAAAGCTTCCAGTTATTTACATCAAGGTCTCGAATGAGAGCTACATTTCCTCGTTAGTCTGACCCGTTGAACCCCTTATTAAGTAACTAGGACCTAATGGGAACAAATCGGTTGTATAATCAACAAATTTACAATGTTTAATCAACAAATTGGTTGTGAAGTCGATTATAAATTTCATTTGATTGACTATGATATAGCATCTTGCTAATGCACCATAGTTATATCTTTTTAAGGATTCTTTCCTTATGCTTACTCGAATGACTGAGGAAAAGAAAGTATGATAATCTGCCTACAGTTTTCCACCTGTTCTCTTTGCTGTTTTCTTGATTAATGGCACATTTAACAAAATAAAAAATGATTTTATTTTATGTATTCTATAGATTGTACAGTAAACTGTTTTTTTTTTTTTTAACTCCTAATAGGTTTAGAACAATCTATAGCAGAAGTGGCCAACAAGTCGATCGAAAAAAAAAAATCATTGATCTCTCGCAATGTCTGAAGTGAAATTCCGTGTACCATGGACTTTGTAGCAATTCTAGAAGACGTAACTTTCTAGCAATAGTTTCAGACATATTTCATATGTATCAAAAGTCATTAACTCTCCAGGACGTGAGTTTTTTGGCCCTTTACTCTGTATCAAGGGATTTCAGGATATTTGCAGATAATTAATGTGGAAAATTTTCGCTAAGAAGTTAGGAGAACAAAATTTCGGAAAATTAACAAAGTTAAGAAATGTTGTTACTGATAAAAACATGTAGATTTGGAGGTCAAGTTTATCGTCACTTTCTATTGTAAGGAAATATTACCGACTAAATTATCTCACGTGGGATCACCGATTTCAATAAATAAACACTTTATTGGAGATACGAAAAATATTAGATAAAATAGATACGCGTATAAATGTAAAATGAATGAAGAAGCAAAACGTTTTTAATTGTACATAATGTATTCATTTAAAATCATAAAATATTAGAAAATTAACGCACTTCTATTAAAGTACACCAACAAATTTTTTTTTTTTAAATCAAGTTTAAATACAAACCTCTTGAAGTTAAAGCTGAGAAAACCCTAGCATTGCAACGTTTAATTTCAGTCCAGATGGAAATCTTTACGTCCTATGGTTCCTGAAATAAAGTTATTCATAAATCATACTTATTGTCCGAACAACTATGAATCAATTTGTTTTAGTAAATATCATATAAACTACTACTCCTACGAAATTAAAAGTCATACACTACCATATAGTGCATTAAACTAGCTTTAATTTGAGTGAAAATAGGCATCTGTACGTCACATAGTTCCTGAGATGTAGATTTCTCAAAATAAATCAGCTAACTACGGATCTTTTATGAAACGGAACATTTTTATGAAATGTTGCATTTTAAAAGACTATATCTCGAGAACTATTGCACGTAAATAGCTCTATTAGGGCTAATATTTCAGCAAATTTACTCTTCTTTAAATAATATTCTTTTAGATTTTCTAGTGTTGTTGGTAATTTTTAAGATATAGAGCTCTGAATGAAAAATAATGTTTTTAAGGTTTTAAAACAGTCGCCATTTTTATTCCCCTTACCTATACTTGGCAGACTCAGTTTTAAATAGTAATTATGCATATTTTTCATTAAAGTAATCAAAAATTGGGGTGAGATAACTGACCTTTTTCTTCACGGCTCTTGTACTAATAGATACCTA
>NW_027116513.1:0-7146 GCF_000696795.3 Halyomorpha halys | reverse complement strand
GATATTTACAAATGTACATTATAACATTTAGTATAGTTATATTTATTAGCCATCTTCTTTTCAGACGCTTCGGAGGGTTAGGATGGATAAGGTGTTTGGAATGAAAATCTGTATTGTATTTTGGGCCAAATCTGCAACGGAAGGGATGTTAAAGTCTTTGTGGACGAGTTTATTTGTGACATAATAAGGATTTTCGATTGTACGGATTGGATATGTAAGGAATTTGGTGGTTTAGTAGAGCCTCAGAGCCCAATTTCCTATGTCCAAATTCTTGGACTATTTAAAGTATTATTACAAGTTCTAGAAAAAAAACAAAGGTATCATAGAACTAGTTGTAATTTACATCTAGTTCTGTGATACCTTTGTTTTTTATCTTAACCGCTGTTTGTGGGGGACCCCGCTTTACTTCAAAAAGTTAAAAAACGGGGTCCTAAGTTTTAGGTTTAAAGTAACTAAGAGTTACTTCTGAGACCCTTATAAAACAGATAAAACCCGGATTCCAAAGATTTGAATGTTCTCTCATATCTGCGCGCAAGAGCAGTAGATGGGCAGGTGGCCGATATGAAATTCAATCGGTCCATACCTCTTTATTATTCCTAACGGATCCAAGGACCGTCGCAGTCTGCGACATCGCTGTATTGTCCTCGTCACGGAGTCGATAAAAGCCGTTAAAACTATCAGATCTTTTTAAAGGAAAAGCCATAAGGGACCAATTAATAAATTAATAAGTTAATATAATTCATAAGTGGTATCAGTTCAGCTAACGTTTCCAGTGCAAGAACGAACTTTCTAAATGAATAACACGTTCATGCTAAATTATAATACGCATTATAATACGAACAGTACAGGTGCGATAACAGAAAATTATTCATTTAAAAAAAAATAAATTCTGAATATTTATATTATCTCAATGTAATAATCAGGAGAAGAACAGTTGAAAAAAAATTGTAAACGTTTAAATAAAAATCGGTATGTAGCGAAAAAAAATCCCTTTTTTGAGAGCACCCAATTTTACATTTTCGTCATTCCCGCAAATACATATAATTAATTTTTCAAGAAATTTTGTTAGTGGATATTATAATACGAACAGTCCAGGTGCGATAACAGAAAAATATTCATTTTTTAAAAAATTAATTCTGAATAGACTATCTCAATGTAATAATCAGAAAAAGAATAGTTGAAAAAAAATTGTAAGCGTTTTAATAAAAATTGGTAAGTAGCAATGTCTTGAAAAAAAAATCCCTTTTTCACGAGCACCCATTTTTACATTTTCGTCATTCCCGCAAACACATATAATTAATTTTTCAAAACATTTTGTTAGTGGATATTATAATACGAACAGTCCAGGTGCGATAACAGAAAATTATTCATTTTTTAAAAAATAAATTCTGAATAGACTATCTCAATGTAATAATCAGGAGATCAGTTGAAAAAAAAATTTTAAACGTTTTAGTAAAAATCAGTAAGTAGCGAAAAAAATCCCTTTTTGAAAGCACACATTTTTAAATTATCGTCATTTCTGCTAATAGATGTAATTAATTTTTCAAGAAATTTTGTTAGTGGATAGGCATGAACAAAAAGCCACTATTTAAGCCTCGAAATTAATTCATCAGATAATCATTGTCCTGTAATTAAATGTCCTAAAATAGCCATATTATGTTTTGTTTATTATTATTCGTATTACGATAGTCCAGGTGCGATAACATAAAATTATTCATTTTTTAAAAAATTAATTCTGAATAGACTAACTCAATGTAATAATCAGGAGAACAGTTTAAAAAAAAATTTTAAACGTTTTAGTAAAAATCAGTAAGTAGCGAAAAAAATCCCTTTTTCGAGAGCACCCATTGTTACATTTTCTTCATTTCTGCAAATAGATACAATTAATTTTTCAAGATATTATGATAATGGATAGGCATGAAGAAAAACCACTATTGAAGCCTCGAAATGAATTCATCAGATAATCATTGTTCTGCAATTAAATGTCCTAAAATAGCCATATTTTGTTTTATTGATTTACTCGGTTTTTAGTTTTCTTGGGAAAGGTTGTTGACCGATTTCAGTAATCTAAAGCTGTTTGTATTTTGTATTTTAATTTATTTGTATTGGGTGATACTAGTGGTTTTTAGTAAAACAATTTTTTTCACATCTTAAATGGAAAAAAACACTTATCGGCACCTCTATGATTTTTAATGTTGAAAAGTTGTAATAAACCGATTTTTAGTAAAAACAACATGTATCAAATACAAACATAAAATAAATTTGAAACTAAACTATTTTTACTGTTATTCCCTTAATCACGTGGAGAAAATCGATTCAAGATTTTATAATCATTCACTCCTAGGTCATAGAAAAATAGCATAATTCATCCATAAACCAAATAATTAGACTGCTGTTAATCATACAATAGTTTGTATCAAAACAATTTTGATGATTTGTTTATGATAGTACAGTTATTCCGAATAGATTAAAAGCAAAAAAATGAGAGAGTGAGAAAATAAAATAAAAAAATATAGGGCTAAATAAAATAATTCAAGCATACAGGGAAATGAATATTTTATTTATTGCATTCAATAATAACAAGGCTCGGAACTTATGAATGAAAAAAAAAATCATGAATCATTCCCGGAAAAAACTAAGGGATCTGTCTGAATATAATTACTGCTTCTTGATAATATTATATTTAAGCTTTAATTATTTTAGTACACCACTGGTACTTTTCTAATTTATATATTTTTTTTGTTGCAGGTAAGCATAAATTACTCACGCAGGTAAGCATAAAATTAAAGAAACAAAGAAAACTTTGAAAACAAGCATCAAAGTGGTATAAAAATATTTTTTTATATATTGCTATCAGAATTTTTAAGAAAAAGTAGCCCATTCTATCGGAAATCTTTGAGATAGGTATGCTGGGGAAGGTTAGAAAAATTTTATAAAAATAAATAAATAAAATATAAATAAATAAAAATTGTAAAAATTTAACGTTACACTGAATTTAAATTGATTGTATCAGGATTGGCAGACAATAGGCAAGTTCGACAGTAGATAAAATGAAAAAATACTTTCACATAAACCAGTGATTCCCAAAGTGGGCGCCACCGCCCCACTGGTGGGTGCTGCAGCGACTCAGGGGAAGGGAGGCGGTGGGGGACACAGGTGCATTTGGGGGCGATGAATAACTATAAGTTGTCACAGTAAAAATATTACTGCTGACAAAAATAGAGCCTAGGATTACTAAAATATTAGCACCATACTAGGTTCATCCTTCTCGTTAATGTTTTAACTTTTTTTGTATTAAATTATACTCTGAGTTCAATAAATATAGTACAAGAGCCGGGAAGAAAAAAAGGCAATTATTTCAGCCCAATTTTTTATTACTGTAATGAAAACTATGTATAATTACTAGCCACATCATAAATCATGCTCTCTTAGATTTTATATTGTTGGTAGTTATAATGATATAGAGCTCTGAATAAAAAATTAATTATTTTTAACGTTTTGAAACGCCATTTTTTATTCCCCCTACCTATACTTGTCAAACTCATCAATTTTGACTAGTAATTAAAACTAGTTTTCTATCAAGTAATCAAAAATTGGGGTGAAATAACTACCTTAATCATTCATAATTTCAATGTTTCTAATTTACATCTTTCTTTGCTATACTTTTACGAACAAGGTAGAAACATAATACAGATATATTTACTATTAAACGCTATTATAATTTTTTTAAAAAATAATTTCCAGGGGGCGCTAAGTACTTTTTTTCCTGGAAAGGGAACGGTAGGACCAAAAAGTTTGGTAATTGTTGATGTAGACCATGGACTGATTCTTAACAGAATTGATATTGTAATTTTTTTTTTGGAAATATTTTTTGTTGAATATGAATGTAATAACAATAGACAACATTTTCATTAAAAATTATAATTTTTTTGATTTGAAAGTATTTGAAGTGGGTTTCCAAGCGGCAGACAAACGTAAAGTTTTGTTTTTCATAAAATCCTGATTATTATTATTAAAATTATTCCTGATTGGTTTTTTCGCTTTTAGTAAAACTTGTAGGTTTCACAAGCCGTGCGTCTGAATTAATTATGTTGAGATCTGTCAAAGAATAACCTGAGATTTATTCATTTATTCATTCAGAATTTGTAGAAAAAACTCATACATGACAGTACTGTGGCTGTTACATATCATGGTGAATCGATTTAAAATATAGGATTTCTGCAAAAAAAAAAAAAAAATCAGTAATGAGGTTGTCGTGTGAGGCCATGCATAAAAATATTTTTATCTTTAAAGTTCTATAAATGGTAAATACAACCCGCATATCAATATGTATGCATAATTAATGCAATATATTTTTCTTTCTTATCTGATAGATAATTAATTAGAACTAGCCTGAATATGTCATACGGTTCAAACTTGTTATTGTGTCTATTCTAGGAGAAAAAATATTACTAGCACAATTTAAAAACAAAAGAAAAACAATAAGGAAAAGGAATAAATCATGTTTGCGTTAATCAGTATAAATTGCAATTTAAGTTAATTCCACTGACGATATATAATTGCCATCAATACTATCATTAATAAGATTATTATAGATGGAATTATGATTTACGATGTTTTTTGTTTTTGTTTACGTTCTGATAAACTAGGAGACGGCAGATCGGTGCTGAAATGCATGAAATTACAGTAATAGATTTTCTGACCAAACCAATGTTAATTGTCAGATCCAAAACATCCATAAAATCACTGAACTAATTACGATGAAAATTTACTAGATACTTATAAATGAAATGAAACAGAAATATCGAAATCATAAATACGAGTTTGTTAAAAAAAAAAAAAAGAAAAAAAAAAGAGGTAAATGTATTTAGGTCTGTCGTGTATGTTGCAAAAGGATAGGATAAAAGGTTTTATTTATTTATTTATTTTTTTTACAATTATATATGGGTAAAACCATGTAATAAAGAAACATGCTAACTCGAGGGACGAAATTTCAAAATGTTAAGCATTTTTCAACTGTAACTACATAAGACTACATCCTAGCGACGATTTAATGTTATAAGACATTAAATTCTTTGTCGAATGACTATCATAACTTATATGTCATAATATTAATTTGGTAAAGTTGCTAAAAATATTCATATTTTGCACTTTTTAAAATGTTTTCTCATTAATTTGGTGGTCACAAAGTTGAAATTCGTAATCAGCACGGTGAAGAAAATAAATGAGCCAATTTTGACTACTTCTCACCAAGACACCTTTCTGGTCCCCAATTGATTGGGTCATATTGTATTTATTGACAGGGCTATATTATCGCAGTCATTGACTGAGCAATACTGTTGCAGTCTTTGACTGAGCTATATTGTCCCAGTCATTGCCTAGGCTATATTGTCCCAGTCATTAACTGGGCTTTATTGTCGTATTCATTGACTGAACTATATTGTCGTATTCATTGGATGGACTATATTGTCGTAGTTATTGACTAGGCTATACTGTCGTATTTAATGACTGGGCTATACTGTCGCTGTCTTTGACAGAGCTGTATTGTCGCAGTCATGGACTGGGCTATAAGTCATATTCATTGACTCGGCTATATTATCGCAGTCATTGACTGAGCAATACTGTCGCAGTCTTTGACTGAGCTATATTGTCCCAATCATTGCCTGAGCTATATTGTCGTAGTCATTTATGTATTTTTTTTTTACATGTATGTACCTATGTATACATGAGTACAAACAATATATAAGTAATTTCTTTATCCTTAAATAGATTTTTAAAATATGAAATTAAAATAAACTTATAATGAAAAAAATATTGGTTTGAATAAGTATAATTGAGGACGTGACACGAACCCTTGTATTTGAAAACAATGTACCTGTTAGGAAATGTACATGTCATGGGTAGTTAAGATTGTGACAGTGTTTGTCAATAGTATGATGCATAGTGTTTCATTTTCCCCTCTGATGAGTAGAACTCCATGAATGATGAAAAACATTTCATATAATAGGATATAAACTATGCCTACTATTCATCATCTTGTACTTATACTAAAATATTTTAAGAATTACGTAAATCATAGTAATTAATTTAAAATTTTTAGAGCCCCATGAATTAAAAAAGTTGTTTATAAAAACGTCTTCTGCCGTTCTCTCTTATAGGAAGAACGCCATTTAACAGATGGTAAAAACAAAAACAAAAAAAAATGCTGAAAAAAATACTGACAAAACACCAAGTTTTCGGTAAAACAAAACTAAATAACTGATTTAGTGACCACCAAAAAAAACTTAATGTATAAATAAATTAGGCTAAATTAGTACTAGATTGTTTTGTTTTATAAACTACGGTACAACTAGCGATATTTTTAATTTTTTAAATTATTTGCACAGGTATTTTCTATGTTATGGATTTGTTATAGCACCTTTGATGAAAAATGTTAGATCTCATTTTATATTATTTGCAAAAATAATACTTCATAAAATAAAAAATAAGTTTACTGTATTAAGGAAAATATTTTAACGAATTCTATATTACATTTTTAGCAAAATGCAACTTTCAATAAATAGTTACTTATTTTCGCATAACTATCGATGCTAATGTTTTTTATTTATTTTTTTTGACATTACGATACGTTAATATTTATAAATATAAATACCTAATATAATATAAGGCTGTATATTATTGTAATATAAATATAAGGTTGTGGCATATAATTATTTTGAGTCAGGCCTTTGTGTTCGGGAGTCCTCTGGAGTCACTGAGCATCATTAAGATCGGTTCTGGTGGTCAAGTGTGATTCTGAGCAAATCACCTCCTAGCACAACCGTTGGTCTAGTAACAGTTCTTACTTACAAAGTACTGAATCCCTGACTTTAAACGGGTTGTAGCGGTACAAATTTAATTAAAATTTATAAATACATTAATATACCCTTTTTATGGCATTGGGTTTTTCATGGAAATTGTATTTTACTTTTTTTTTTTTTTTTTTTTTTTTTTTTAAACCGGCCAAAAAGCACCGCGGCCTCAGAGGGCCTATTGTACGCCGTCCCTCCTCTGCTCAAAACAGGCCAATTGCCTTTGCAAATCTGGATACTGTATAGGGATCCACAGTTTCGCAAAGTTTGGGATTCAAGATACAATCCTTACCAA
>NW_027116512.1:3390-5510 GCF_000696795.3 Halyomorpha halys | reverse complement strand
CAATACAATACATTTCATTATTAATGTTATTGAATTAAAAAGTTGCTATACGAATAATAAAAATGAATATTTATTTTATTTTGGTAAGTATGAATAAACGGAGAGTAAATTATTAATCTTCTTTAATTAAACAATGGATGTGATGTAAAGAACATGGTTATCATTAAACAATGAATATGATGTACAAAATATTATTACCAGTGAGCAATGAACTTGGTTTAGCTCTTAATTTAATAATGTGAAATTTAAAAAAACCAACCAAAAATGAAGATACAAATCAAGAGTATGCGCTTTATTAGATGATTTTCGAATAACGATCTCTTTAGCCATATGAAATCAGTTTATAAGAATAAAATTTTATGCTCTAGGTTTTTTTTTAATTATTAAGGTTTGAGGACGATGTATACAGGTTAGCATAATTACTCTTAAACTTATGCATGCCATTGAATGGATGGAGATAACTGCGTTATTAACACGGCAGGAGTGTCCTACTTTTTTGTCCCCTAAGAGTTGTCCCGTGAGCATTTATCTCTTATAGTAGATGATATGTGCCATTTTTTTATATAATTGGATGTGATGACAAAAATCTTTTCAATTACTTTCAATCAAAAGTTCAAAGATCTTGCGTCGGCTCATGATTTAAGTCCAGGTGAGCAAAATGCTCAAATGAGAAAAAATACATGTGACGTTAGGAGTGTACTGGTGAGAGAAATACTCAGTCTTACCATTGCAAGGAGCCAGAGGAAAACTCAATAGAGTATAGGTGGGGAGGTAAAAGAGGGAGTAACATAAAGAAGCGGTAATAACAACAGCAAAGGTTTAACGGAAGGTAGACAAAATTATTAACTAATCAGTTGAAATACTAGAAAACTGTAAACATTTATTTCGCTATCTTAGCAAAATGTTCAAAGCTACACCTATCCCGGGTTAAAAACATTAATATAGAAAATTGTAGTTTAGTTATCATAAACTAAGTGTTTTTTAAATATTTATATTTAGATGTTTAGGATTCCAAAACCATCTTCATTTCCAATTTTTTGTTATATTAAGAGCTTGGGTTGTACTTGTACTTTATCTTTATATTTACTTAAAATGAATTTTAACTGAAAACTTGACTGGTTTTGGCATACTACGCCTCACATTTTTTCAAGGAAATTCCTTAAAATAAACTTTTTTTTTTATTAATTTAGTTCATTAGGATGCTCCCATGTGAAAGGAAGTTTTATTTATGGGAACATGATTTTTTCTCCTGATTATATTTAAAATGTTTCTCATTAAAAACATTTTAAGAGCGTAATTAGGAGAAGAAACAATAATTACAGATATTCGTGGGATTTACTTTTGTTTTCGTTGTAAAAAAAAAAAAGATTAGTGTTTGTATTTTTTATTATATGAGGAACGTAACGGAAACAATTAGCGTTAATATTTTTATCCTGTTGTAACCAAAATACTGATTACTTCTTATACCGGGTGTCGGTTTCCTATTTCTCAATTGGAACGAAACAGAAAAGGAACAAACTACCGGTACCTCACGGGGGAATAACGTTAAGAACGGTAAAATTTTGTGGAACGATCCATCCTTACTTGTACGTTCTGTCTAATTATTATTTAGTTATTCTTTGAATAAAAGTCTTTTCTGACTTTCTTCAAACAGTTATATTTCTAAATTTGAAGATAATAATAATAGTCATATAATAGTTTAATTATAATAATTTTATTTCCATATAATAAGCTTTAAATTAAATTAAAAAAAAAAAATGTTGAGTGTTATCGCATCGATTTTTTTATATATGTTTTACTTTCATTCAATAACCTATTTTTACTAGGTATGAAAATGAAAATCTTAACACGACAAGGCAAGGGTTCAATGCATTATAAGGAAGTACTCTTTTTGAACAAAACTTTAATTGCCGGGGTAAAAATGTTCTATGCAAATCTATATTAGTCTTGTAAATTTTTTATGTGAGCGGAGAGGGAGTGCCATGATACACTATATACAACCTCAGCAAACGTTGCATTCGACATTGTTAATGTGTAGGTTGTAAATAGTATTTACAATGTAGAAATACAATGGCCGTTCCTAGGGAGTCGATTGAGTTACAGATTCAACTTTCTTGACT
>NW_027116512.1:412-985 GCF_000696795.3 Halyomorpha halys | reverse complement strand
TATTTCCATCGTACTTTTGCAAAAGTAAAATGTTTAAATTCTGCATTTTATTGCAAATTACTTCAAGCACTTTTCTGAAAACTGTTGAAATTGGAACTAGCCCATTTATCATCTTAAAAGGATCATTTATCTGTTCTGAAAAGGACGAGTGAACAATTTCACTGATAGTAGTTCGGTAAGTGCGCGCACATCACACCAGGTTTTTTTTAAAAATAACTAAATGTTTGCAAATAGTATCGGATGGTAACATTCGTTATTTCTTCGTATATGTGGTCTTTTTTTTTAGCTGCTTAAATAGGTCAATTCACTTTTAGTAACTAAAAAAAATTTTCTTAACACGATAGTATTATTTTTGTGTCTGGGTTATTAGCTAATTTCTCACATAACATGTAAGAAATCTGCTTAAACACATATTTTCACGCGTACTGGCCTTTGTAGTATTCTTACAATTCTGAAGGTTTTTTTTTTTTTTTTTTGAATCCATTAAAAATTAAAGCAAAATTAATAACGTTGAGGTGCACGAACCCTAGTTGACCCATCGTTAATTTATTGTTATCGTCAAATAATACTTAA
>NW_027116512.1:0-362 GCF_000696795.3 Halyomorpha halys | reverse complement strand
TATTTCCATCGTACTTTTGCAAAAGTAAAATGTTTAAATTCTGCATTTTATTGCAAATTACTTCAAGCACTTTTCTGAAAACTGTTGAAATTGGAGATAGCCCATTTATCAATTAAATGGCTCATTAGGAAAAATAATTGTCACACTAAATAATTTTAAAATATCTGTTCTGAAAAGGGCGAGTGAACAATTTCACTGATAGTAGTTCGGTAAGTGTTGTGTGCTGCGAGCGCGCACATCACACCAGGTTTTTTTTTTTTTTTTTGTATCCATTAAAAATTAAAGCAAAATTAATAACGTTGAGGTGCACGAACCCTAGTTGACCCATCGTTAATTTATTGTTATCGTCAAATAATACTTAA
>NW_027116511.1:0-1110 GCF_000696795.3 Halyomorpha halys | reverse complement strand
CTACAATCATTTAATCAAATACATAATTTTATTCTTCAGATTTGTTTCACAACGTTAAATCCATTATCAAGATACCTATTTACCCTTTAATTAGATTACATAAATTTTCATTATAGATGTCATAATTTTATTGTTTAATTATAATAAAATACTTATCATTACTAAATTTTAATCTCGCATTTTTTTTTGTAATCGGCTAAAATTCTTTTCTAAAATTGATTAAGATATATGCATTTCTTAGGTAAGATAATGGGGAGGGTTACTCGAAAAGGTATATGAAGAATCAGATACCTGAAATTATAGAATAAATGGATTTTAATTTTAATTCGTGGAGAATATAAAAAAAATCAATAAATTAATTATTTCTTATTAAAACTTTATCCTTCCGTCAAATATAGGGTTTTGTTCCTTTTAAACCTTTTTAAGATTCCTTTATGAGCTTTCATTTAATTTCCCAGCAATGCTAAGTGATGATTTTATTACTTAAAACTATAATATTGTTCATTAATAAGAGAGAACATGTATAAATAAAATTTTAAAAAAATAATCTTTGTATGAATTTATTTATAACGTGAGAAAAAAAAAATAAGTTCACCAACAAAGTTTGTACCATACATATTTCTATTATTAATTAAATTAATTTTACAGAATGAAATGATTTATACAATAGATAGTATGTATTTATAATTCTAACAAAATATTTTATGAGACTTACACTTCCTTTGGAATAGATTACCTCATATTGAAACTCTAAACATTTTCAATTTTTACGGAATTACAATAACTTACCTATAGATCGCGAAGTTAAAAATGTCCTTTACACATGTACACTTTTATTTGAAAACAAAAATTTTATTTCTAGCCATTAAAAAGTAACTCTTTTTTTGCACCAGTTCGGATTATTGGAGTGTCCTTAGTACTGAAGTTCGGATTAACGAGACATGAAAATAGTTTTTAATGTGACATGGGTGGAGAGGAAAGTGTTTGAAAATATTCAATAGTTACAGAAATGTGATGTTTTTTTTATATATGGAATAAAACTAATAAAATTTTTTTTTATATAGTTTTAAGTTAAAATAATGATCCAATTTTTCCTCAATCACTTTGATT
>NW_027116510.1:2383-3168 GCF_000696795.3 Halyomorpha halys | reverse complement strand
TATTCCTTTCATCTTCACACACGGTCAATCAATAATCTTCCATTAAGAGAATATTATTTAAAATAAAGTAAATTTCCAAAAATATTAGCCCTAATAGTGCTATTTACATGCAATAGTTTCCGAAATATAGCCTTTTAAAAAGCAAAATTTCTTAATAATCTACTGAAAGATTAGTAATTAGTTAATTTATTTTGAGAAATCTATATCTCAGGAACTATGTGACGTACAGATATCTATTAACACTCAAAATAAGGGAAATTTAACTTACTATGAAGTAGTTTTTGACACTTATCTTCGTAGGGGTAGTAGTGTTTATGATATTCAAATATGAATATAAATTTGGCAAATGAAAAATTTCTTAAAAATGCACTGAAAAATCAGTAGTTAGTGAATTTATTTTGAGAAATCTATATCTCAAACACTATTCGACGTACAGATGTCTATTAACGCTCGAATAAAAGCTAATTTAAAATACAATAAAGTAGTTTATTACGTTTATCTTCGTAGGAGTAGTTTTTTTTATGATGTTTGCTCAAATAAATTGATATTTACAAAACGTTATATTCATATGCGAAAACATAAAAACCCTTACCAAGATAAATGACATAAACTACTTTATTGTAAGTTAAATTACTTTTATTTTTAGTGTTAGCTGACACATGTACGTCTTATGATTTCTGAGATATATATTTATCAAAAATCAAAAATTTTATAATAATTAGCAATTAATATTTTGGGAATTTATTTAGTCAAATATCATAAAAAATACGACTACGAAAATAAAC
>NW_027116510.1:0-627 GCF_000696795.3 Halyomorpha halys | reverse complement strand
CAATATTGAAATAGTGGATTTTTTATGGAGAAATGGAAATTGTATGCCAACATAACATGATTATACTGCCATAAGTGGTGCAACCATCAACGTCAAAGGAATGTCTAGGTGCGATATTTTCATGTTATTTTTCAATGAGAAATTAGTGCAAAAAATAATTCTGGAAACAAACAAATTTGTATCTAAGGACAGAAATTTTGTGCCTATTACAGAGGGTGATTCGAAAATTTGATGACTAAAAATCAATAATTCAAATGAATATTTTGTAATTTTGAATGGAATATGTTCCGGGTGCGGTTAAAAAAAACTCAAATAGTAAATGGGTATACTATTTTTATTTGAGCCAACGTTTTGCCCCACGTTGCAGGGCTGCGTCAGGGGTAAAAAGATACAAACACTTGACTTAGTTACAAAAAAATAAAAATAAGTAGAAAATAACAGGAGTATTCAATGAAAAGTAAAATTTAATAAGAAAAATTAAAGTTTGTAAACAGTAAATGAAAACGGTAATAGTAACAGAAAGATAAGAGAATAAATATTTAAGAAAGTACAAATTAAGAGATGAAAAGAGAAAAGAATAAAATCAAATGAAAATTAATGAGACAGAATTCATACCTGTTTTGACGG
>NW_027116509.1:2826-3239 GCF_000696795.3 Halyomorpha halys | reverse complement strand
CTACGCCTCAATTGAGAGCTAATAGACATCTGACGTCATACTTTAGAGTAGTAGTTTTCATGATATTTGCCAAAATAAATTGTAAAAATTAATTTAATTTGAATTCCAAAAGTATTACATGACGAATATGTGCTTGTTGCTAAAAAAAAAAACAGTTTAACGTTGACAAAAAAGTAACTAAAGCCTCAAATATATAGTACAAACAAAAACTTGTAGTCATGGTAACTCATAGCGGGTAGATATGAACAATAGATCCTACTTAGCTGCATCGGAAGTTACTTATGACTGGAACTAATAGTTTATAGTTTTATTAATGTGATCGAAAATTGGGATGAAATAACTTATTTTTTTCTTACCTTGGGATCTCGGACTAATGTAATGTTACTACAAAAAAGTATAACACAGCCTTATGG
>NW_027116509.1:0-878 GCF_000696795.3 Halyomorpha halys | reverse complement strand
AATATTATTTATTTCCAAGAACGCCTCTTTTAAGAATCACTAATATTTTGAGTCCCAGTTTGTGATTTTTGAAAAAAAAAAAATACCATGTTATCCTTTCTGTACTTTATTCCTAGTTAATAAAAAAAAAAAATAGAAGATTATTAAGAAAAACGATCACTTCTTATCCGCCACTCATCCCTGAAAAGCTACGAAACTTTAGATAAAACATTTGTGTTATAAATAAATTTATACTTTTTTTTTTATCACCACCTGGATCATCTTCATTCACAAAAAAAAATTAATAAAATTTAAAGTTTCCCCATCGCTGATTAATGAAATAATGATACAAATAAAACAATATTATTTAATGTTATCATTAACATGAATCATTAAAATCCTTATTTTTTTTTTATTCCACAATATAACAACGAATTTAGGTAACGTTTAGAATCATTTTCGGTATAATTTTATCTAAAATCTAAAAATAATGATTTTTAACGTTATTTTCAATTATTTTATACTCGAGGTACGAATCCGGCTCTGGAAGTATGTTATGTTAAATGTAAAATGTTCCAAGGACGTTTCTTTACTTTTTCCATGTTCTTTACTAAGTTTCTTTACTTTCAAGACCCTGGTTCGAATCCAGATAGTTATTTTCTGTTTCACTGTAGCCTTGAATCAGCCCTGTAGGTTCCGGATCCCTCCGGAGTGCACCCAGTACGAACCCTTAATTGGTTAACAGCCAGTTGGTTAAGGCCTTCTTGAGTTATTGCGGTACAGACTACCCTATCTAAAAATTAACAATCCAACTTGTTATTTTGTTTTCTTGATAACAAATTATGATCCTTTGTTACTAAAAACTCAAAAAGAATCCACCCAATATTTTTATTTAAGCA
>NW_027116508.1:706231-708710 GCF_000696795.3 Halyomorpha halys | reverse complement strand
TTTAGTGCCGATATAATATCGATATCAATATTGCTATCCGATATCGATATGGATATCGATATCGATATTTTGCTTTCGATATCCCATCCCTAGTCTGAAGTGCTGTAAAGTCCATATCCAACCAGATAAAGTGGTTTATGAGCATACCATTTTACGTTATGCTATAATGTTATTTGATTTTGCTACATTTTCTAGGTGAAAACCAAAAGAAACAACTAAAATTTCCCTTTGGTTTATGAAGGTTTACTGTTTACGACATACTACGCGACTGTATTAATATGTTATAGTACTCACTTAGTGCTGTTGAATATCATAACATATGATAAAAAATTCCGTTTAGTAGTTATACGCGAACATGAATAGTCCTAACTTAAGTAAATTAATTAGTTAATCAGTATGAGTTTTAGGACCACAAGAATTGTTCGGTAAAAACTATTTTTTAAAATTTTTTGCATATGTATGTTTCATGTGCTTAACTAAAGAAAGTTATGAAATGGAACTTAAAATAGCATAAGTGTGTATTAGAAGTGAACAGAGATAAGTAGCTATTTGGTATTGATTTTACTCTCAATATAACCTCAAATCTCAATGTGCTTCGTGTTGATTGGTCGTTTAGTTCCCCAGCTTAAAGGAGTAGAACACTTGATTCGCTGGCTGGTAAAGATATCTATTTTGATAGATTCAATAGAATATTAATAGCCGGTAATTTAATAGCTGTTTAATTGGGTCACAATAATTTATATAGTTAATTTATTTTGCATAGTATGATTGCATGGTAAGTTCTATTCTCTATTGCCCATATTACTGCGATATTTCCAATAAACACTTAATAATAATAATTAAGCTTTAGCGAACCCTTAAGTCCGATGCTAATACCACCAATCGCTGATTACATGCTTCTAACTAATGACACCCGCTCAAACCCAAATCCTTCAGATCAGTCTTGATGCAATCCTCCCACCTATGCTTCGGTACGCATTTTAAGAATCCGTTCCTTACTAAATCCCACTACCTCACACGCTCGTCCTATTCACCGCAATGCTATAAACTGAATCATATTTACCAGATTCAGTTCCCTCAATTCGGCGTTTTTTAGCCTTCTAAATTCTCCGTTTAGATCATCCATTTTCGGCCCACATATTTACGTAATAATTTTTTTCAAAAACCTTAAGTCTCTTCTTCTTTCCTGATGGTTTTTTTAGAAATTGACACTTAATTAATTAATAAGTAATTATTAGTAAAATGAATATTTTAGATAGGAATTTCATATTAAAATATTATAAAAACAATAATATAGTATTATATTTCGGTGTAACTTATTTGAAAATTTATGAGAGTGTTATGTTTGTATTATGATCGCAGAATTTAGGCAAGAGCTAATTTCTGATTCTATCATACGTTAATCGATCATTTTATATTTTTATTTATGTCTCACATTCAGTTAGGTATTTTGTAACTCTGCGAAAGGGATAGAAAATGTCGTTAAAATAAAAAAAAAAATACAAATTTACAGATATACTACTTTTTCTTTGCACTGACGATGTGTTATTGTATATTTTTACACACAGGAATTATGAGCTGAAAGATGGAAATAAGACATGATATTTCTCCGTGACGTATGCTAATAGTAAAGGAGGGAGTATACTATGCGTTTGGTAGGGTTCATTCTCTGTTGAGTGAGTCAATGGGGTATTTTGTGAACACCAGAATAGCATTCTAACAGTCGATGAGGTCTGTTTAAGTGCTCCTTGGCATAACGAAAGCGGCAATGTTAATTTCTTTAACACTTGATTATGTGACGTCATATTCCATTTTGTCATATCCGCCAGCTGGTTTCCCACATGAGTGATTCCCCTTCATAAAAGGGAAAGCTTAATTTCACTCATATTAAAAACTAGTTTAAATAGTTAGAAACCAGAAAAGCACCTATAAATTTGCAATATACTTAAATTTATAAGTTTATTTATTTTTACTAAAGATTATAACTTTTATTTCGTAAAATAAACTCTTTAATATTACAATCTGGCTAATAGTGAATAATAATTATAAATGGTATTCATCCTGTATGCAATAAAATTAAAAACATATATTAGAAGAAAAGTAGAAACGAAAATGAACCAAAAATGTAAATAAAATTCAGTTACTTGGTCCCAGATTTTGGTCTTTCATTGATTTTTTTTTTATAAACTCTAAAATTTAAACCTGCGGTTCTTAAGAGGTATTTGTACTCTTGTTAATTATTTTGAGTAATTTGTAAATAGAAGTTAATTTAAAAAAATAGAATTATTTTTTATTACTATGAAGATTCGTATAAAAGGGATATTTGGCGTGCGAAAAACAAAATATCAACATTTTCATTAAAAAATTAAATTTTTTGTCCCACTTTCCTTGGTTTGTCGGTCTAAATTATTTTCATGCTTTGCTCTTATTATGGCATAGTGGGGTAATAATGTATCAATCGATTTCTTTTTGGTAGATA
>NW_027116508.1:671697-706096 GCF_000696795.3 Halyomorpha halys | reverse complement strand
ATCTTTAATATATTATTATCCCAAAGTATTAATTTGGAATAATAATATATTAATCGATTTCTTTTTGGTCAAATGAAAAATTCATTCAAATGCAAGAAAATTATTTTTTTTATTAATTTAAAAATTCATATTAAAGGGTTATTTGACCAGGGAAAAAGAAATATCCACTTCTTCATAAAATAAAATATTTTATTCCATTTTTCTTGGTCTGTCGTTCTAAATAATTTTAATACTGTGCTCTTATTGTGGCATTGTGGGATAATAGTATATCAATCGATTTCTTTTTGAGTGTAGTAACAATAAAATATAGTCTTATGTAAAAATTGAGTTTAGATATATACAAAATCATAAAAAAACAAAATTCGCCTTTGATTTTCCTGTAAGAAAAAGAATGTCTTGTTTGTTTTTAAAGTCCTCAAAAACCCATAAACATGAATTTTCATAAAATCGAAATAATATTTTGCCTTTTCCACTTCGCAACACAAGGCGCATTGAATTATTTCAATAGTCTACCCATATCACATAGTTTTATGCCAAATTCAGATCAGAAAGCGTGACGATTTTTTTTTTATTTTACTTATATCTTATTATATATTTTTTAAATCGATTAATATATTATTATCCCAAATTTATGGTCTAAATTTCTTAATTAAATGTTTTTTTGGTTTTATTCGATGCGTACTCTGTAATTATAGTAGTACTTTTGTCCTGTTATTATAATAGTTATTGAATTTATTCCTATAATTTGAAAATGTTTGTTAATGAAAAGTATAAATAATGAAGTTAGTTATTATAAACATATTTAATTTTTCCAGCCTAGGTCGTTCTTCATCATGTACTTAAAACATCTACATTTCTTAGCTTTATGTTCTAATTATTATAATTTTAAAATTTTATTACACTCTGATTTATTAATTTTATATTGCCTACTAGACTAGTAAATTAATTTTATCTCAGCTTTTTTTTTTTTAAACGAATGTTGAGGGATTACTGTTATTAAAGAAAATAAGAGCAATAATGAGTATTACCATTATTCATCAATGATTTCTTAAATTAGTCAAAACTGTGCAATTATTGAATGGTTATAATTACATTTTACTAAATATATTTAATGAATCCACATATGTAGTAAGCAACAAACCAACATTAATTGTGTTGTGATTTATAAACAACATACTTACGCATTTTGCAACAATAATCTACATCAAATAGAAATATACATATTCCTGTGCCTTGGATTTATATTTCATAATAAAAAGTCTTGAAAAAATCATCTTATAAAACAAATGTCATGGAAATGTTTTTTGGTCATTATTGCATGTGTGGGTCCAATCAAGACTAGTAAAAACTATCCAAAAAATTTCATTCAATTGTCAAATGTATTTATATGCTTCTTCAAAAAAATATATATTTTTGTATTAATGGGGTAACCATTACAACCGGTAAACAACTGGTCGATTAAACGATTCAAAAGAAATTTCAAGTCAATCAGTGATGAATGGAAATAAAGTTTTGATTTCATATTGTCATATTTTCTCAAATATCTATTTATTATTTAAATTTTTATAACATATTTCGGGTCTAAACCTACTTTTTTAAAAAATTAAATAAGCTCCACTAGAATAATTAAATATACATAATTTAATGTTAAATTTCAGTATAATTAACTTAATCGTACTAATGTATTTTTTTCTACTTTAGAGCCTGTGATTCATCGTTTAAGATTAAAAAATATTTGAAATCTTAATAAGATCTTAATTATGGAAATAGTTTCATCCATTTAACTCGTTTTTTAAAACTCACTTTCACCGTTTTTATGTTAATTAAATTTATATATACAAAACTATATTTACGATCTAGTGTTTCTCGCGATCAAGGCAGCCTGGCTCAATAACTTAGTATAAAGGACTTCAATCATGCTTTGGGAGATTCAAAACAACTTTCAAATAGCTCTTAGTTTTTAGCTAATAAAGGCATCCCCTGGGTTTCGATATGCAGCCAGGTCACATCAATAAAGAATAGTACATCACATTTTAACAGTTATTTCTAAATAGTTAAATATAGTAGCAGCTTTATTTCAATATCTTTAATTAACTGAATTCAATCGTCATTAATCTGGTTTTATAAGTTTTAATCTTGATGATGACCGTATTGGAACACTACTTTACTTTCAAGACATACTGTCCTTACTACCAATAGCCAGTTCCTTAGAAACCAACTCAGCAGTCTCCTTCACAGCGACTCGCTGTGGTTTCAGGGTAAATTGGTCTATACCCACGGATTATGGATATACAGCCAGCAGGCGGGTAAGAGCCAAGATTTTTATTCCAGATTCAGATCGTTCATGAACCAAACCTTCGAGCGGCCATTTAAAATCTTGAAAACAACGCGATTCTCAATAAAGGTATTCGAGATCAGTTCATCAGTCCTACCCCCGGTTGGTGCGAGTTTAGTAGGCTCCACGGGTGTCATAACCCCAAGGGGAGGGGGTGAGGGCGAAACGTGGCTTCAGTGAGCCATCATAAATCTGTGAGACCATGGAAATGCGATGTGAAGAAAAGTATTTATTTGGAATGGGAATCAATTTTGTTCAACTGCGAATTTCGCTTCGGTTTGCACCGCACAAAATATGATGCGGGGTCATGTAGGGGAACGATTTGTTTTATGTATTCTTCGCAAATTAGTGAAAAAAATTTATTGCAAAGCATTTAGAGCATTTCATTTATGGTTGTCCAGGCAATCAATTATGATTTGAGTAGGAATAAATTGCCGTCATCGAACAGTGCTGATTTTAATTGTTAATTTCAAAAGTACATTAAGGAAGTACTCCCACAGGTTAAGACCGCATTTTCTTAATTTATCGGTGGATATTTCATTTCAATACAAGACAATCTTCACTCACATACTAGCATTGTTACAGAATACTTGTTGCACTAGTGAAAATCTGTTTCGGACTGGCCAGTGTTGTCTACAATTTTGAATCCGATCGAGTATTTATAGGGCCAGAGACCTAGGATGAAATAATTCAGCGAACCTTCTCTCACTCAATAATTAATGTTTTATTTTCATCAATAATTGTAATGTAAAAGGCTTAAGGTTTATTATTACTACTTTTAAACAACATATGTATTTATAAATTAAGCTAGCCTGTATCATAAAATTATCATATTATATTAATGTTATCATTTATTTAGAATTTTAAACAACCCTTATTGGGCCTATCACCCCGTATCTCTTATATAGCCTTCTCCCTACCCTTCCTGGACGGTGGGCCTATGTTGGATAATTTAAGATGTGTAATCCTCCTTCTACAGACTTAAATAGGTTTCAATATAATTTCTCAGTGATGATAATTAAAATTTAATTTATTCAATGCTTATCAATGCGCTTAGGAAAACAAAATGGAATAATACTGGTTATTAGGAGGGCATTCTCTATCAGAAAAAATGACGTAACTAACAAATTATCAGTTTAAAAAAAATGCTAATTTCTCATTGTTATTTTTTTTTTTCAGTATTTCTAATAAAAATGGTTTGCTTATGACAGGATAATAATCTATAACCCATAACTTACAAAGGTTATAGTGGTAGAGTTAGTATAGTGGCTAAAATTTGCGGCACTTTTGATGGACCCCCCCACTACGGCCACACTATGGGCCAACGTGACCCCGTATCAGGAAACCGCGTCATTTCGTGCTTTGTGCCTGCATCCGGCCTGCTATGCACGCTTCAACGAGTCCCTTCTCTCACACATGTCCAACAGCCATTACTGGACTTGTAAAGGCTTGATCATATCTTTGTGAAATATTTTGGTCCTTAAAAATAATAAAGCGCAAAATATTTTAATGTGTTGTACTCAAATCGATAACATTTTAAATGATTTAATAACAATTTAGGAAATGAATAATTTGATAATTTTTAACTGAATGAATAAAGATATCGTAATCATATTCTACAATATTCATTCATTATTGGTTAACATTCAATTCTTTGGAGACTAAAATATTTTCTGTTCGATTCATCACCATTAGCATGGAACTTGCATTTGTACTTATACAGCATAATGAAATTGGGTATCGTTAAAACGATCATATTCGAAAATTATAATTATAGATTATTATGTTAATGCCCTTAAACGTTGTAATGCGCGTTAAATTTATCTTCCCACTTACATCCTGTGCTACCGCATGAAACGAATTTTTTGCAAATTCGATATGAGTGCTGAATCTGTTCGAGAAAATAAAACTATTTTTTATAATTTGTCTAATTTTTATTTAATAATAGCTAAAGAAAATATGAAATACTCTATGCTCTCCTTAATGACCCAAACATTTTATGATATCAGTTCCCGGCACATTAGAAAAGGTGCACTTCGAATTATATTCAAAAAACAACGTCGGGTTAAGAACAACACCCTAGTAATAAACATTAATTTATTTAATATTAGAAAAGAAACAAATATTAAGAACAAAAAAATTAACATTTACAAGGGGTAGTTTACGTGATTTACGATTAGCAAAATCAAAATTACTTCTTAAGACCCCATTTATATACAAACATCAGTGATAGAACTGGTCAGTTATTCTTTTCAGCTCATTCTCGATTTGTTCGATTTATGGATCACAGGAGTAAGGGGGCCCAATGTGCCGATGGGGTAAAGATAGCACTATTCAGGGTAAATATTGGGACTATTTCTTTCTCACTTTGTAACAGTTAAACAAACATATAATAGACTGTTTAATAGGTTGAAAAAAATGGTCAAAATTGATCACTGCTTGGTCTACTTGTGTTGTTATCGATCGTATGAATCAGGGAATCCCATAGTCGCGGGGCATGGGCCACTAGTGTAAAAATGCCTAAACAATTACTATTGCCTGTCTAATAGCACGTATTCCTGTCTCTCCGCTCCCAGACTTGTTATATCTAATAAACTTTTCGGCATCACTAATTCTTCCCTCTCACCAACCCAACCCTATTTGCCATTCATAAAAATGATCTACCTAATGCAATCTGCCATTCCCAATATCATTCAAATCCCGATGACCTACAAATATATATACCCTTTCATCCTTCTGACAAGATCGCTGAGCATGATAAGCTCTAGTAAAATATTGACAGCATTCTCATAAGTTCAAAACCCTTCCTTACAATTCATTACTATGTCCTCAACAACATAGCTATTCAGATTCAAAAAACCATAAGAAACCTGGGAGTCACCTCAGATTAGTACTTAACATGGAATAGATTCATTTTATAAATAATTAGAGAAATCATCTTAATACTTAAACAGCTCCAAAAATCACCATTATTCTCCCAAATCTCGACCATGGATGACTACCTCTGAATAAGAAATGAGACTAAAAAGATTATTGAAATGCTTCATGAGATTCATCTTCGGTATTCTCGAACGTTCTCATGTTGTAACTACTATTTCGAATTCGTTGGCTCGATTCCGTAATTCGAAGACTACACCTTCTATACAATAGCATTCATATTTCAATCGCTTTTAACCAAAAAACCTTCCTGTGTTATTGAGCTGCTCACCCTACGTTTATCCAGCAACTTGGACGATCAACTAATACAAAATAAAAGATAGCCCATAGAACTGCTTCCTTATAAAAATCCTTTACTGTTCGAGCTATCTCATTTTGAAACTTCTTTCCCACATCTATTCGTGAACGATTAAAGATCTTTAACATTAATTATATATCCATTTCTTTGATTAGCAATCTTGCTTATAATTGTAATTAAAAAATTTGAATATAAGCTTGGATAAATATGTATCTTTGTTTATGTTTATGTATATAATTATTACTACAGTAGAAGAACGAATGATCTTTTTTGCGAAACTCTTGGCTGACATCTAGAACTTGTCTCGTTCTGAACTAGTGTCAAAATTCATTACTCCGCACAGCGGAGAAATAGATAGAACTGCCTTTGGTAGAAATTGAACCTATTTCCTTCTCAACCGAGTTCTCTGGAACTTTTTTCCACAAAGTGTCGAAATATATCGGTCCTCTCAAAATGAATGACTTCTGACTATCAATGATGAAAGGTCTAAACGAAGGAAAGTTTCAATTTAATTAATGAATTTTTTTGTTCACTTCTAAAGACAAATATCTTTTAAAGAAGGTACACAGAATAAAAAAAAACACTAGACAGGATAACGTCGGGAAGGGATCCGAGAAATTCAATATGAAATACTTTTCATTTGAACTACAAGTACAAAATTACCATATTACTTTTCAGAAATATTGAAAATATTTAAAAATTTACTTCATTGTTTTAGCTAAACGGCATTTATCATGTTATAGGAAAAGCCCCACAAGTCCTCAAAGATATAAAGGATCAGAAAATAAAATATTACAAATTTTATTTAAAAATTAAAAGTTATGAAGGTTCGTTAATACTGCGCAACATAAAATATCTTCCTTATGAGTTAAATATTAATAATATATGGAAACTGTATTACTTTGAACATTCAAATCATAATTTTTAATTAGTATTTTTAATAAGGACTTCTGTAAAACTAAATCCCATGAGTGTAGTATTTCTTTGTAAAAAAATTTTACCAAGAGACATATCTTGGAAGCAGAAAAGTTTAGAGATAGAATTAGAAATTTATAAGATTAAAGCCCAACTATTTTAAATACAAGTCTTTTTTTTTGTTTAGTTTATTCGTATCTTCCTATTATTAATTTTGAAACCATTAGACACACATAATACGAAGGGTATATTTTTACATAATTATTCCTTGGATTGTCTGACGTCATTATAAGTTAATTTGCTGGGACCACTTAAGGAGGTTTTAACTAATGTGGCAAGTGGCGGTGGCTTTTAGGGAACGGGGAGGGACCGCTCCGTTGGTGATAGTGAGAGTTTTAATTTTAATGAATTAAAAATTGTAAAAATAAGCTAACCGAACAGTGTGATAAAACACATCGAATTAGAGGTAAAGATATCAAATCAAATATAGGATGAAAACAAAATTTTGGAAAAAGGGCCGCCAGTAGCTCAGTGGTTGACACACAATCTTGCCAATTCGATGTCGATTGGCGGTGCCGGTTCGAATTCGGTCTGGGGCGTTGACTTTTTTCATTGAGTGGCGGTCCCACAAAATGAAGAACTTTGACCCCCAACCATGGTTAGGCAGTATAGGACTCCAATGGGAGTCTTGTCCGAAAAAAAAAAAATTGAACAAAACTTTAATTAAAAATTACCTCTACCATTATGCAGCATATAATAAACATACTCACACAGTGTATGCTCTTCTTCAACATAGGTTGTGAACCGATGGTGATATATTTAAGGGATTATAATTCATAAGCAGCAGAATCTATGAAAAAATATATAAGGTCGTTTTTTTAAAGTATAATACACCACAAGAAATTTTGTATGCCAATTTTGTGTTTGAACACTATGTAAAGTGTTATTCTTAATGCAATTCGTAGATATAAAATATGACGGCCATCTTGGATTTATGACGTCATAAATAATACAATAAGATTCTAATTAGTCGCATCTTCTTTTCTCAAAAAAATCTCATGGAACGCAAATATGTGCGATTTAGTCCTCGAATACAATACATTGGTAACAAGCAATTCACCTGTCCCGAAAATAAAGAACTACAATACGCAAAGATTTTAAAATGCGTGTTATTGTTTACGGATTTAATGCGTGACCAATCTTGATAAGAGAGACAACGATTTAAGACTGCAAGAATAAAGTGTTGCCTAAAAGTTTCGGGAAGATAAATTCACTCAGAAACGGAGATGTCACAATGCGTGCATTGATATAGAAGTGGGCGTGTAGAGTTTTTGATTACCAATGAATCACTAAAAAAGTAATGCATGCCAAACCTAAAAGGAGGCGCCCTAGAGTCTTCAAGCACAGATCAAAGGATAGAGTGTTTCAACGGATTTATTCTATAAAGGGAATTGAACAGGGATTCGTTATATCTATGATTGTACTTTTTTTTTCTGTTGACCATATTTGTTAATTCAACCTCAGAGGCACTGTAACAGAGACCTAAAGACCTCTAATGTATCAGTCGATACGGTTTAAATCCTAGGGGTTCAAATAATGGACTGTCTGAACCCGAATCAGCAATATCAGATAAAACACAAACCTGCTATCCATGTCCTGTTAGATACAAACAACTAAAGTAATGTATCAAAGTAAGAGAATTGATAACATGAAATAAAAGCATACCAAAGTATGGCTAAAAATTATTTAAAATAGGTGAATATTTATATAAAAATTAACAAAGTAAATTAAAACAAGTAGAAAAAAGATGTACAGTGAAAGTATAAATAAACAAGAATTACAAATAAGTATTAGAAAATTAATGAAAGCGGAACTAATAAAACATATAGTAAAATTAGATAAAAGAGAAAAAGAAAAATACAGTTATCGAGTGAGATATCGATAGCTCAAAATGTAATGCATTTTTATTTATTGTATGTTAGAATAGAACGTAAATACTTTGTAAATAATTTAAATTCCTTTGAACTTGTTTTCGGTCCATTGATCGATTTATGATTATTTAATTAGGTATAGCGATTAAATTTTAAGATACATTCTGAAATATGTGAAGAGGGGGAGAATTATTACTGAAGCTCTGAGATATTTTATGAAATATTTTCTGTTTCTTTTTACCTCTTCTATATAATGCCGACGGAACTCTGGGTATAAAAACGTTTTTATTAAATCTATTGTTTGTCTACTGTAGAGGTCGTTTGCAAGTCAGGTTTAAAATATATATATATAGTATTTTTTTTTTTTATAGCTGGTTCATTCCACATCAATTCCACAAAGTTTTAACCTCACCATCTCAGATTTTAATAAAATTTTGTTCGATACATTGGCTTTGCTGACGGCACTGCTCATAAACATTTAAAAATTTATTCTTTCAGAAGGTTCATTGTTTAAACAATTGTAGAATAAATCAGTACTTAAGTCTTCAATTATTTGTTCATATCAATTATTACAGAAATGCTATTATTACACTTTTCATGAAAATAATACATAAACAGGCGTAAAAAATATTTAATTGAAAATATAGAAGAGTTTTCAATAGATTTTTCCAGCAATTCCAGAACTTGCTGTTCTCTGTTTTAGCTCCTTGTTGATGGCTTAACAGATATATAATTTTAAAAAAATAGTTTATATATCTCAGTGAAATTTCTCGGCTTTCTAAGCATGTGTGTACGCAGCAGCTATGCAAACTTTGAAGAAAATCTGAGAAGGTGGGGTTCAAAACTGTGTCGAATCGACGTGAAATGACCAAGCTTGAAATTTACTTCCATGTCTGAGGATTTATGCAGCATTGAGTATTGATGCTGCCAGTTATTTAGAAAGCAGTATGTTCACAGTAACAATTCATTGTTAAAAGCTTATATATAAAAATATAATAATTAATTATAATCCTGAATCTGTCTAAATTTATGGAAATTCTGCAATTAGCTTTGACTTGATACATATGAGGCTTTAAATCTATTAAAAATAACTCAGCTATAACTTTTTTGTATAACTTCTTAATTTTTTGTTACATGATAAATATAAAGTTTTCACTACATATTTGTTGTCATTGAAGTAAATGGTTGATCCTGGATGTGTATTAAAATCAGGTCTTAAAATATCGGTAGTAAAGAATAATGAACTAGAATTTATTGTAGCAGTGATTGTTATTGTAAATAGAATTGATGTTATATGTTTTATTATACTGTATTTTCGTACTAAAAATAAAAACTTAGGTGAGTCAATTTTTTATAATTTTTTGAGGTTTATTACTTCCATCATTTTCAATAAATTATTATTTATTTATTCATTAACATTGTACAACGTTTCGGGACCACTGTCCCATATTCATGCACTATAAAAACCTGAAGATGCAAAAATGGAGGACATGATTTCCCATATGAAATCATGAGGTTTTTATAGTGCATGAATATGGGACAGTGGTCCCGAAACGTTGTACAATGTTAATGAATAAATAAATAATAATTTATTGAAAATGATGGAAGTAATAAACCTCAAAAAATTATAAAAAATAAAAACTTAGATATTTATTTTTTTATGATAAAATGAGATCCATACGTACAGAAATCTGAAGCATAAAAGTTTTTTTAAATCCGGTAAAGCGGTACAGATTATTAAAATATAGCGCAAAAAATGGAAACCAATGTTTCGACAACAATAATGCCCAAGACAATAGCGTTCATGATTCGGTCAGCAAACTTTTAATCTATTAAGATTAAATGTATTATAGATTGTAGATAGAAGATCAGACTTGTACCAGTCATATTTTCCCATTTATGTCTTGGATTTAACTGTCACAGTGGTCCGAACCGACTATCATAAGAGACAAAATTAAAAATATGAACTTTTCAGAATTTTATAGATTGTAATTTATTTTCATTTACAGTAACCAGGTATGTTTGAACTTGCTAATTTATGAGTTACTGTTTGTGGTGTATCAAATCATAGAATTACTCGTATCGACTTCTCACTCAACTTCATATTGAAATATCAATATAGTTAGGAACATTTTTTTCACTCTTTTCTTCGAGGAAGATACAGTTTCTGTATTGAATATTTTAATTTTTAAAATAATAGCAGTATTTTAATCTAGAAGATTTTAAATTAATTTTTCAACTAATGTTCAAAATATATTATGTCTGCCGTTTTATCTACTGTTTTCTAAGCATTCTAATACATTTCATATACTAGGAAAAACATCGATAAAGAATATAGTTTAAAAAAATTCGACCATACAAAATTGACTTTATTTAAAAGAGAAATTATGCTAGTGTATGTATTTGTGTAATTATGTATACTTTTGCAGGGATAATTAAAAAGAAGCTGATATGAGGAGGCGTCCTTCAGGCATTGTGAAATTTTTAGTACATTCATTTAATTTAGATGAATTTCTGGAAAAAATAAAAAATATTTTATTATAATTATAATTAGAATATTTCATTAAATTTTCAAAAGAAGTGAAAATATTCTTACTAACAGGGTTCAGGCAAAACAAAACTTAGAAAAATGCAACAATCACTAGAATTGTGAAAAAAACAAAAAACTTTTTACCCTATATTCACCTGCACAGTCATTAAATGTAAGAACATTCTGAGGTGATGATATAAAAATAAAAAATTAAATTGTTTTGTATATATGAAGAAATTTGGCGTCGTTTATTAGAAGTAGGCCTGTAAAACATTTATGTTTTTATTTCATGTTATTTTATGTATTTATGCTTTTAATGTTTAATTCATCTTATCAATTATTTTTGGGAGATAAAAAAAAAGTGTTATCAATCAGAAATGATAATCAGTGACCATTACACTCTAGTCAGTGCTCGATCACAATAGAATAGTTTCTTTCTACTTCGATAATAGATCACTAGGGAATTTGCTCATTAGGGAACACTTGAAAATGTAACTAAAGAATAAGTAGAAATGGGAGAAAAACCACTAACACTAATAATAAAGGCTCAGGAACCCAAAGGTTCTATGCCGATACCACCGATCGTTCTCTATATACGTGTTCAATGACGTCCTCCCAAACCTAATTCTACTAAACCAGTCTTAACGCATTCCTCCATTCTACGTTTCGGTCTACCCCTCAGACATTAACCAGTAGGTTTAGTGCTTATTAACTTACTTCGGATTACTTTGTTACTAAGGCCCAAAACTTTACACGCCCATCATATTCGTCACAATGCTATAACCTGATTTATATTTACCTGATGCAGTTCTCTCAATACGGCGTTGTTTATCCTTCTAAATTCACTGGTTAACTCATCCTTTTTCGCTCCGAATATTTTAAGTATTAATTTATTTTCAAAAGCTTTAGGCGTTATTTTTTCCTTAGAGTAAAATGTCACGTTTTGCATCTGTAAAGAACAGTGGGAAGGATATTGGCTTTGTAAATTCCAACTTTTAAGTTTTTTTGTAACTACCAAAAAAAAAATCATAACTTCCACAAAAAAAAACGTTTAAAATACGTGTTATACATTGACAGTACCCTGTAAAATTGGACAATTAATTATTTTGCCTATCCACAATAATTTTAACCACTAACCACCTGATTCATTTTTGAAGATTTGTTCCTCGTCAGTTTTTAACACTGGATACACATCACAAAATTCTATGTAGTGTTAAGTCAAATCACTTTTTCTAGGACCTGTTTTTCCGAAAAATTGTAATTTAAAATCTTTTTTCATTTTAATATTTAGAGCCCAAAACAGATATGCGTCTTTTCATTCCAAACTCCTTAACCATCCTAACCCATTAATTCTTAATCTTTCATCCTTAACAATCCCTGATAATCCTCCGAGGCGTCTGAAAAGAAGATGGCCACGGGATCTTCTAATTTAAATTAATGTTTGAAGTACCACCAATGGGTGGTTCCTTCCCAAGATTTTCAAGTGTATATGAAACATACAACATATTTACCTATTGTATTATTTTGTATAGTTGTAAATTAGAATTTAGAGACTACAGGCATATCTTAAGATTTATTACATATACTTGCTTAGTATAATATGTATTAAATGTATAAACTGAGGATACTATATTTATTACACAGCATAATTAGTTATCTGGAGAGATTTAATAAATTTCAATAATTCAACTTTCAAAAGTTTCATTTAAAAAATTATAATAACAATTTCCGTCTCGGGTAACTATACATTTTTTATTATTAGTTTTACTTAACTAGTTTATCGCTATTTTCTACTGAATCAAAAAATAATTAAAGCGAATTCCAAACCAATCCAGACATCTCTGGGCGAGTGGTTCTGTACCGCCTCAAAATTTGAAGAAAGAATAAGGAGAAATATTCTTTCCCAACATTTGTTTGAATCATGAGGTTTTTTTATTTTTTATTTTTTTTTATGTTGAAATATTACTGATGATGAATTACGAGTTTTCATAAAAAATAAAAACAAAATTGAAAAAATACAAGTTAAAGTAAATAAATTAGAAATATATTGATAAATAAGGGAAATTTTAGCAATGTATAATGAAATAAGAATTATATTAACCATAAAAAATAATTACTTCTATAAAAGGGTCAAAAACTTCCAAATGTTGATAAATCGACATTTTTTTTTGGAAAAACAAATTAATTAAAAAATTACTTTATAAATTATAAAGAAATATAATTGTTTCTTGCGGATCGTAAAGGAATTTGATTGATTTTTATACTTAATAAAATTGTAATGAAAATAATTACCTACTGTGAGATCGTAAATAATATGAATTAAAATGAGCCTTTTTTATATTCTAATAATTTATATAATTCGGTATCATAGTTCTTAATTTATTTTATGAGTAAATGATTCCGAAACTAACCCTCAATTGAAAAATTTACTAAGGGGTATGATTTTGAAAAACAAATGTACAAAATCAATTATTTTTTATAGACATTCATTACCTCTTCAGAAGTGATAATGTACTTCTTCTCTGTGATTTACCTTATACATTTTTATGTTATAATGTTTTAATTGAAATGGGTGCATTCGAAAGTAAATTAGTTGGAGAGGAAAGTAGTTGTAATAAGGTGCTTTGAAAAAAGTGTGCTCCCGAAAATTTAGTGGAGGAATTCATTGTTAGTATGAACAATCTTTAATTTCAGGCTAATTTCAACGAAAATACTCCAACTGATTAATATAAATTTTTTAACAATATAAAAAAAATTAAGGTACATGAAAACATTATCAATAATTATTGTCAGTAACCCTTTCTTTCGCAAATCCGAACCCCGTTGATTTTCATTAATCCAGATTACAGCCTGATATTAAGCCATATGTTGCATATATTTATTTTTTCAAATATTTTCGCACTTCACTAGGGATAGTGCTTCTCAATAATTTACGTTTTAAATCTTCATTTGATTAGTTAAATTTTGTTGCTTAATTGACGATATGTGCATTGGAAAGAAAAATAATTATAATAAAAGTGTTTGAGAAAAGTATATGTCAGAAAATTCAAATATTTTAATTCCAGGATACCTATTTTTTTAGAAAAATACCCCTAATTAATGAATATATACATTTTTTAACATTATAATAATAATTTTGAGGTAAATGAAAAGCGTATCTTTTTTATAAAGGTATTAATTGCATTAATGACATTAAAATTTCCTTTCGCTAATCCGTTGGTTTTCATCAGTTTAGAGCGAGATGAGTCAAATGTTGAATACTTTTTTTTTAAATCAACCTCCATTGCAGATTGTGCTCACGGGTGCAGAAATAAAAAGGTTTAAAAGACTCACATTCAATAAGAGCGGTCTATCGTGATGCGATATCCATTGACAGAATTGTACACCGTCCAAACGCTTCGGTGGTCACTGGCTGAATGCCGGCTGGCCAGGTGAGGTGGGGCAATGTTTACTTGGCTTGTGGTTACCTTGCTGGTAGGGACTGACGCTATCGACAAGTTTGCAACAACCATAGATTACCTGCTTATAACAAATTTTCTTGTAGATTAAACATAGTTATCTTTCACATCATATTATCGGTGCCATCTTCGTCGATGTCGAGTTTCTGTAAACTTTTGAGAGAATTGTATCTAAATAAAATTGAAAACCACATCAAAATGTAGTCAAACCCAAAATACATTTACCAATAGGTGGCATCGGCATCGAACATTCGGGTTCGGTAAGCTTTATTTTTAGGAGAGGTCCTTCGCCATTTCTGGGATACGGGGTGGCAGCAGGGGGGGGGGGATAGTGCGCTCGATTGGGGTTCGCTGATCCAAAAAATCAACATTTATTTTTTATTCTTTTATAAATTACAATAATAATGTTAGGGGGTTCCTTTAAATTATTAATGGGAGCAATTTTTACTGTGGTGCAGCCCAGTGCTAGGTTGAGCGCCTTACTGATGGGGCTGCACCTTGTCCCCAGCATCCGTCTGGTAGGTCCTCCTGGTCCGTATCCTTCCAGTTTGCCAGCCTGGTCCAGCCCGCCTGTTCTTAGTCTGGGTCAGCTTCCTCTTCATTATGGGTGGCTCACAAATGTCGGGCGATCAAGCCCTTCCCATTGTGAATTGAGTGGGGGCCACCACCACCGTGGTCATTTCCACCCGTAAATGAACTCCCTGAAGATGAGATAATTCTCTTCTTCCATCAAACGGGGTAGTCCGAATCGATGAGGGCAAAAATCCCAGACTTTCTAGACAGGTTGGCTCGGTGTCCTTCTATGGTGGAGCAATCTACTACAACGTGTTCTGCTGTTTCAGGAACTTCGCACATGAGGCAATGGGGAGGGAGGGGGTCGATGTTCTTTCTAAAGCTAGCCTTTATTATTATTACTGTTTCTAATCAAAAGCAAATGATAAAAGTCAAAATCTCACATTTCTGTTTTCAACTCTGACGTTATCCCGTTCTATGGCCCAATCCATGCAAGAACACATTTTCATCTTTTCTCTTTACATTTTTATAAAAATTATAAGGAAATATTTACAATTATAAAATGAGCTAAACTTATTCCTCTTCATGGTCTATATATTAATGAAAGGGAATGCGTACGTACTGATATAGTGAATATTGCTAGGCTAGAATATATAACGCAATTCTTCTTAGGTTATCGCCATGTTATATCAAGAATATCTGTTGTGTTTTTTTTTTACTGGTTTATTCATATTTCCTTGCAAGCCAATGGTTTCCAACAAATATTTTCCAAGGGCTCCATATTCCCATCCATATAATGAGAAGGACCTCTAAACGGTATAAAGGACCTGATAGTAACGACAGTAAATGTTAGATTACACCATCAGTGCATGTGATAGGTTTCACTATCACTATCACCGTCACCCTGGAACCCCTGCTCTACTTGAAGGAGTGTTATATGTTTTTTACTTGGTGTAAGTATTGTACGGAATGTAAGTCGTTCTGTAATAAATATAATGTAAGTTTATAACAATGAAAAAGAGTTTATATCAATTCACCTGTAGGAAATATTTCCTCAATTTATAATTAATTATTTTAGGTCAAATCAGATCTTCACTTTTAATGACTATGAAATACGAGATCGTCAGAGGTTATCTGGGATCTTTATAACATTTTGAGAGAGGAGGGTGGTCAGAAACTGCCTTGCTCCATCAGTACAAGTGGCTTTGATGTGGTATGTTTAATTAAATGCAATAAAAATAATAATAATTGATTTCTTCAACTATCTAATAATACTTAAATAATTAAAAGTATAATGACTTTATAATAATGGATGATGAGCCAACGGGAACAAGTAGCCATTTTGAGAATGAGAAATTATTTTGTCTCTATTTATGCCGTAACCGAATTGACGTTTAGTATTAACACACTTATGAATTTATTCATGGTTATTGATAATTTAACAACATTGTCAATATTGAAGCATACATTATGTTCAAGGATTGTTAAGTAGCCAACAAACATCTTACTCACCAAATTGTTACTTGTGACCGTTGCCTACTCTTTCTAATAATATTAATAATAATAATAATATAAAACATAACATAAATAAAATAAATATCATCAATGTGTCCCAAATAAACTTATACTTATGTTAAATAACTTCCTTTATTATACAAAAAAGGAATGACCCGTCCGATTGTTTCAGCTGGAATAGATTATAAAACAGTATAAATCTATTGTCTCCCTGTCTATTTACACTGATGTCGATTATTTATAAATATCAATTATCACACAAATATTTATTTATTACCAACAAGTTCCTTTACTGAAAAACAATCCATAAGCCTTCTATTCCTTTCAGTTAGTTAATTTCTTGAGCAAGTATGCTTAACCACTAATTTAGTTTTCAATTTAATTAAATAAATTAAACAATTTTTTTTTTACTACACAATATTGAAATTATTTTTGAAGCTTAATCATAATCCCTCAATACTATTTTTGGTCTCCCTATTATTCTTGTCTTGATGAGAATCTAATTTCATAATTATTTTAAAGATGTAATCAATACAATTAGTCAATATTTCTGTATTGAATGTCCAACATTTCCTGTTTCTGCTGGTCTTCCACAAGGTTTTTGTCTATGACCAATATTATTTAATCTGTTCAAATCCAATTCCCGAAGTCACCATAAAGTAACGATTTTTATACGCCGACGAAACTGCTTTGTGCACCTCTTCGTATATAATAGATTCAATAGTAAATCGCCGGCAAAAAATTGTTTTAAAAAATCAATAAATATCGTCTAAAAAAGAAGTTAAAAATCAATCAAATCTAAAGCCAACTTCTTTTTATAGTGTCGACCATATTACATAAACTCAACCCGAAATGAAAATCCGTATTTTACCTTTGTTTATCTCCGGACAGGCCTATCACATGCACAGAACATACCAGTAAGAAGACTGATGAAGAAGAAAAAATTAATGTTTCTATATTTTTATAAAAATACAAATTGAGCTCCCAAAATATATCAATTCTATATAAATCAGTCATCCGGCAGTGAACATATGCCTTACACTCTTATAATATGACATGTCTAACTACACAATTCTAGAAAACTGGAAAGTATTTAAAATTTATCTATGAGAATTACAAACTACTAACTCCGTTACAAACAAATAACCACCATAACACAAACTGCTACATATTTCAGTAAAACAACATTTTTCTGATAATCCATTAGTACAAGAACCTGTAAGTACAACAAATTCTCTTTTTTTAAATACCACACTCATAAAATAACTAAACATGCAAAGCAAATATTGCCCCAGCCTATATTTCATATTTTTATTTATTTACATAGATAAATAAATGTTTTTTTTTCTGTGGATGTTTTTTTGTTTAAATGTTTCCTCTTTTAGTTGCGTAACATTATTTAAGATTCGTGAATTTAATACAATTTTTATTATAATTTAGGAACATGGTCAGGGTGACGCTCAAGAAAGGTATAAAATAGTCAACTACTATTCATTAGTTACCAACTTTATTTATTACTAACTTTTTTATTAAGTACTACTTA
The DNA here is from genome assembly GCF_000696795.3 of Halyomorpha halys. Lineage (NCBI taxonomy): Eukaryota > Metazoa > Arthropoda > Insecta > Hemiptera > Pentatomidae > Halyomorpha > Halyomorpha halys. Next base: position 688,121 of record NW_027116508.1, on the reverse strand, counting down.
TATGTAACTTTTTTTTACTAGGAAATAGTTTTATCAAACTTCATTCATTTTGTCCTAACAGTAATTACAAACAATATTTCAAGACCATGATCTGTAATGTTCCAACTCATGTCATAAGATTTCTCAACATGCTTTCATAACAACTGAACTTTTCATCGATCAATTCTTGTGGGCAATATCGCCTTAAATAATGGCTGGTATTATCACCGTACTGAATTCCTCAGGAAAGTTCCAACTGAGAAATCATGATTTCTCATCGGATTAAGTCATGATGTCGAGACGTGTTTCTGATACGGAATATTGTGTCACAATCAGAAAGCAGTTGAAGTACTCTGCGTTTGAAGACATCCATAGTGCGTGCTCTTAGATGGTGATAACTTCCTGATATCAGCTAGACGAGAAATCTGACTTGATAAGCTGAGCCTGAAATCATAAGATATTCTCTACTGAATTATTCAGGTCCCTTCTTCAGCTCTCATTTATGTACATAAATATGTTTATCTTGTCCTAGGGAAAACATTCTGCAATTTATTGTCAAAAGAAAAAAGTTACAGATCTTGAGAATGTCACTACTGTTTCTGCTTTTCATCGTTTTTCTGTTTAACCATACGTTTTGTCACATTATGCTACATTTTTGTTGCTAATGTATAAAACACAATATTCTAGAGAAAAAAAAAATTTGGAATTCTATATGAAACATCTAATAATCTAAATAAAACCTGTATGCGTGGGTCCACTTCTAAGTTATACTATCAACAAAAAAAAATGTATGATCAATTATAGCTCCCACTCCAAGTACATTTCAATAGAAAATTGGAATAATATTAAGCAATAATATTTTTAACAATAACTTAAAAAATTGTGGTTATGACCATGAGAAAATGATAAATTAAAGTTAAAGACAAAAAACCATTGTATTAGGAAATACAAAGGCATTGGAGATAAAGAGGGAGAGAGGGTGATTAACCCTAGAGTGGTATCGTAATAACTCTCTTGTTGGTTTCATTGAGTAAATTTTATACACACAGAAGAAGCGAGCATGCAAACTGCATACAATTAGCATCTAAGTAAGCATCCCTCAAAATGATTTCATTATATAAATATCTTTACAAATGTCAGGAAAACAATTTATATTGAATCCTATAAAATGCTATTTGTGGAAATTAAATATTCTTTTGAATAGGCAAGCTTAAATAAAAAAATAAAATACAAATACAAAAATAAATTTATATCTCATTATTATTAGAATAAGTCAATTGTATAAGAAATTTCTATAGTAAATAATTTGAATTAGATGTTAAAAGGAAATTCCCTTCTAGCCCAACCTCCAAAATACCATACTCCTAAATTTCCCAACTGGAAAATTCAAACGGACGGCTTTCGACCATGTTCCTAGACAGGTAATATGGGATGCATTGGAAGAAAAGAGAATCCCATAAAATCTCATAAGTTCAGTCAAGGAGGTATATTAAGACTCTAATGGAAGAATAAGGCTAGCCGGCACTGAGTCCGAACCATTCCATTATTTTAGGGGAGTTAAACAGGGCGATAGCCTGAGCCCTCTGCTGTTCATAATTTTCATGGATACCATTTGGAAATTTTGTAAAAAAATTAATCTAAAGTAATATTTTAATTACAATGATCACTTATACTAAACACAGCAGTGAAAGATTTTGACTAGGAAATCAGAATTTACCCAAATCGAAAATATACCTGTTTAATGGTAAATTTTATAAATTTTGTATTGTTTAAAATTATTTAGGAATTTGTATACCACTATTCTTCTTTGTTATTAGTGAAAAACATATCGAAAATGTGTGGAAATACATTTCACAAAATCAAGCAAATATAATTTGGAGCGTTAGGAGAACGGGTAGGGAAGTGTGGTACCAACTTCAAATCTCTGCCTTTAATTACTATAATGTTTTTCGCTTTACGATCATCCTATGGAACCGAAAATGAATCTGTTTGTACAAAACTGTTTTATTTCCTTTTGGCTAAGTGGTTATAATCTGGGTTTTTTTTTATTCACCGATATTAATAAATATATATTTAATTTATAATCTTAAACACTTTCTTGAGACTGTTAAATTTTGTAAATTATTTATTTTAAATGAATATATATTTTTAATGCCAAAATAATATTTTAAAAAGAATAAATCAATTAGCATTAAAGTAAAGGGGCTGTATATGACAAATCCATTTACAGATCGAAAATTTATAATAAATGAGACCAAATTTGTACCTAAAGTACTGCCATCTCTTGAAAATATATTTTTTTTCGTACCCTCCTGTAGTTAATAATAATAGTTAAAAATAGTTAATAATTTTTTTCAATTGAAAATAAATTTGACAAATCCGATAAATTTAATGGAAGGAATGATATCTGGAACTGTCTTTATGTTACAGATCCGACCTATCTTCAGATGGTTACATAAGGTTATCTACTGGACATTTACGACAAACATTGAATTCGAATTCAGGAGAAATATTTATTATGACTCCCATTATTAAAATTATTTATGATTTGAATATAATTTAAAAGAAAAGTTACTGAATAGGTATCAGTTTAAAAAATAGGCAAATGTCATAAAGATATTTCATTAATTATAAAGTATGCAATAGATTCTAGAAACTAAGACACATAGAATAATCCTTAATTTGTAATCCTTCAGTCAGAAACAAAAACTACATTCATTATGAGAATTTAATAAACTAAATTGTGATGATTAGAAACTTAAATCGAATGATTGAAATACTTCTTCTAAGAGCAACGATTACATAAACGAACAATAAGAAGAAAATGATGTTTTCATTCATAGAATAATAACTAAATATCGTTTAATATAAGTTAATTAGGAGAATTAATCAATGAAAAACACATTTCTCATAAGGTATCATAAAATTGAATTTTTAAGAAATAACTTCCAAAATATTTAGAAATCCCTTGCGCCTACTGCAGTTAATTTATTCCCAACTTAATTCTTGTGTTTTTCAATCTGAGCCAAGACTAAAGGAGTATAAGAATTCGATATTACGTCTAATTTTGTAGTAGTTGATCTATTATAGTTCAAGTTTGATCTAAACGGTGGATTGTTTATTCTTAATGCCTTATAAATAGGAATAGTCAACACAACATATGGAACATGAGCTTATTAGTGTACATATTATCTGAAGATCCCAATTCCTTTATTATACCTAATCACAGGGTACACAACTTTAATTCTATGCTTCGTTTGACATTAATTTTTCGCAGACGGGTAATAAATAATAAACGTAAAGCTATCGTTAAGGGAGGGAAGAATTCCTAAACCGGCAACTTCCATTTTTAAAGTTTTGTGTATCTTTTCATGAACTATGTTTATACTCAATTATCATGATTAACAAGTATTTGACAGGTTTTGGAATTCTACACTTATATCAAGCTTCAGTTTGTCCCCAACTTTCAATAATTTTGTTGAAAAAATGTCTACTTCTTCATCGCTTAGTGATGATGAGCATATATTGTATTACCACTGCATGACATTGTCCTGGAGACCACGGAACATCGAAGTCATCTACTTTGGAAGGAACTGTTCCTCACAGTTTTTGGCTTTCAGGGTGGTTACCATCCAGATTACCAACTTATTGTACAGAGTAAGGTCGGATTTTCATTCCGTGGGGCTGTCTCAAAATAAATCAATCCGCTCAGATTGGAATCTGGTTCTGCTCTAGATTGCTATAGTAACGCTAAACATACTCGGCTACCAGGGCCTCACTTTAGAATGGACTGGCATCAAAAGCTTTTATTTTTGATTTTTATAGCATGACAAAATCGTCCTATTTAATTTTGATAGAATTTTCCCTCGTATTATCGAAGAATCTTACGGCTTCAGGACTGCACTACATAACATTTGAAATGATTTAACAACAAGTGGACTACGCCCCTCATTTTTTATGATTGGTAAACGCTTCTATAACGGCATTCTTATCGTTTACTTCGGCTAAAGTAAAAATATGGAATCCTTGACGATTCTGGAACGGTTCCTGTGAGGACAGTCAAACTGGATTATAGACAATCTGAAAATCAGTCATGGTGACTTTGAAAAAGTAGAACGTTCATTCTTCATTGTAACAAGCCGATGGTCAACCTAAACATGTCGGTCGCCCTCAGAGCAGTTGAGTTCGCAGTCTATCAGGAACACGAAGTTCCTTCCAGGATTTTCTAAATTATTTTATATACATATTGATTTTACTTTATAAAATCCCGAAGAATTTAATTTTGAAACATGATTGCTCAATGTATGTATCCTTGTGGGCAAATGTATTTAATTTTTCATAAACAATCTGTTGAGTCTCTTAAACTCAACCCAGAAGTTATAAAATAACCCATTTACTATTTTATTCCTTAATCATTCATTTGCTACAGATTGCCTTCCATCTAGGTCAGGGTCTTCTCCTATTTCACCAACATTACAATTAATTACTACATTAATAATAAAAATTGTTGTTAAGGGGTTGCGTTTGATCATTTTTAAATAATTTTAAAAAGTATTTATTTAGATATTTGAATAATAAAAAAGTTTAAAATCTAGTATGATAAATTCAGGTATATAAATAATTGATAATTGTGTATTAATTATTGATATTCTCCTAGAATTCAATTTTTTGATGTTGTTAATTACGCCATGATTATTCAAATTTGTTAATTCTGTAGTTGAAAAAGTGTAATGAAAATAATTGTAAAGGAAATAAAATTAATCCTGGAAATTGCCATGTAGTTATATTTAAAAAAAGTATTGCAATGCGCTCTGTTGGAGTATTGTAGAAACTAGTGAAGGAGTAATCAGCTGTTTTGTGGGGATACCACCGAAGGTGACGTCATCAGAAGGATATCGGAATATATTGTGGAACGCCATTTTCTTGCTCGAACCTAGTGACTTTGTGTTTATTATTTTTCCAAACAAGGTGATGATTTGACAAATGCATTTTTATTTACTCTTTAAAGTGTATTATCCTAGTTAATCTCTTTTTAATTTGTATTATGTTAACGAATCTTTTACATGGTACTCGTTTAATTGACGTATCTTGTATTTTACTTCTTTCTTTTTCTTTAATGACATTAATGATTTTCTTTTTAGTTGATTCTAGTTACTATTTGACCTTAATTACCTTTTTTATAAACCGAATGGTTATTTCCGAATCTTCAATTAAATTGGTATTTCGTTGTATTATCTTAAAACACAAAGGTATTTTTTCTATTGTCTACTTTCGAGAACGTTTCCTAAGACGTATTAACTCCTGCTTAGGTTATTTTGATTTTGTTTTAATGTAGTTTATTTATGTTTTGCTAATTATATAAAATATAACAGGTGAATTAGTTTTCAATATTTTTATTTCATTCTATGTTATACATTGGCCTGAATTATGTATTTCACTACAAATCTTATTCAACAGTTGTGAATTCTTTGAAATTGTGTTTATGGGTCCTTTTTAGTGTGAACATTTTCCTATACTTTTGATGTTTTAATTTTTAAGTAACTTAACAAACCAATAGCTGAATCAATAACCAGTTGTAAGATTTCAGGTTGGATTTTAATCTGCTTATTTCATGGTTATTACATTATATAAATATAGTTTTAATCTGTTTTAATAGTTATATAAATATTTCTACATGCTAGATACTTTAACTCATTTCGTTGATGTGTTTATTTCATTTTAAGCTTAAACATGACATCAAGGAAGAAAGTTCTTTTGAAAGTTATCATTCTTGGTGATTCTGGAGTTGGAAAAACTTCACTCATGAACCAGTATGTCAATAAGAAATTTTCTAACCAGTATAAAGCTACAATTGGTGCTGATTTCCTTACAAAAGAAGTGTTAGTTGATGATCGTGTTGTAACTATGCAGGTAAGTTAACATTATATCATATATCTCATAAAAATAATTACATATTTTATTATTCTGAATATTCATCATTTTGGATTGGATTATTCAATAGGCATTAGTTAGGGTTTGTTTAAATTTGTTGTATGAAATGATGTTACATAATAATATTCAAACACAATAACTAATTAATGTATTTATTTGTCTTGGATGTTTTAACGCAACAAGAATACTAAACATCTAGTTTTCCTCCGAGAAGTTTTAAGAAAACTCTTTTTAATAAACAATAATTGGTTGTCATTGGGCTTGCATTTTTTTAATTGCTGAGCTTTTTTTTTTTTTTTACTAATTTATTGGGTCAAGGCTGTGTGGTAGGCTCTCTTTTAAAATTTATAGTTACTGGTTTTTCATTATTAGGTGTTAATGACCAGACTATATCGTATGGTCTATCATACTGAGGTTTAGTCTGGTGTTGAAAATTTAAATAATTTAGAATTTCATATATTTTCCAAATTTTTATTTAAAAATTATACATTATACAATAATATATAATGTATAAGATTTTTTTACCAAGAGAATTATCATTTATTTAAAATGTATTAAGTAAAAAATTAAATAACAGTTTCATCAATTTGAACTTGCTTAGTTTTATGAAATTCATAATTAGTAAAAATATCCAGAATGATTGATTAATGACTTCATATAAGGGTGCAGTCTTGGATTTATTTGAATGTGTTATTACCTTCTTCTGACTCAGGCATTCAAATTGATGAGTCACCTAAAACCAACATTTAGAGATATATGCAATAAATAAACTCTTTTGCATATATTGCTGGGTTAGAATTTATATTTTTACGATTAAAAAGAAATTTAAGAAATTTTACTACTGACAATTGAGTGTTGGTTTGATAAACTCTTATTATTGAGAAGGGATATTCTCATATTAGTTCTTTATCAATGATATATTTGAAATAAATTATGGAATTTTTGTTAAATTATTGCATTTTCTTGCATTGGAAAAAATGTCCTTTTACTTGATTATTAATCAAATTAAGATAATCAAAGCAATCGCTTTGTACATTTATTTTGCATATCTTAATTTTTTTATAGTATATTTTTCATTGTATTTTAATTATTGCCTGTAGTGTATTGTTAAAACATTTCATTGTTTTTTCTCACAAAGATTTTAAATTGACTTCAGGCTGCATAGTATCAAGTACTGCAGAAATTGAATTTAATGATTTTGATTATTAAATAAATAAACAGTGCATATTAATATGTGGATCTGATACCCTAATTGGTTATATAATTGTTGTCTGAAAATGTTTGAATAGAAACACTTTACAGAGATTTTTTGTTACCAGACAACTCTGTTATTTGTCCTTGATCCTTACTATCTTTCACTCTACACTGTACTCATTGTCTTTGTATAGATCATTTACCTTTGTGGTGAATTAATCTGTAAATTAATAATATTATGTCATTCGAATTATTTAAAACATTAATGTCATTGTCCTCATACTTGCCTAAACAATTTTTATAAAAGTTATGGTATTTAGAAATTGAAAGTTTGTGTTATGGGTCCCTTAATGATTACAGACGTGTAATTTATGCTACTAAACCAACTGAAACCTTTTTGTTGAAATTTATCTTTATAAAGTATATATTAAAACATTGACCCTTCATTATAAAATGCGTTATAATACACATATGTGTGATAGGGATACTTATTGTATTGATGACATTTTGAACATACTTAGCAAATATTAATATTATTAATACATTTAAATAATTGATTTAGTTTAGATATTTCAGAATGGAGTTGATAAAAAAAAAAATTTAAATCTTCATAATTATGAGAGATAGTTGACCGTGGATGATGAATGAGGAGAAGATGGTTGGGGGTGCGGTCAATGAAAAACACAAATAAGTTTGATTAACTTATTTTATTTAAAATAAGTTAAGGCACATTAAAATAAGTTAATCAAACTTATTTGTGTTTTTCATTGACTGCACCCTCAACCATTTTCTCCTCATTCAAATCTTCATAAATTTAAAGTTTTAAGAAATACAATTGATTTAAAATTTTACCCTCTCAACACCAAATTAAAAAAAAATTACTAAATATTGGTTAGGGTTCTAACGGATCCCACCTAATTCTATTGTGATTTTTTCTATTTTTCTTGATTTAATTGATTCAGTTTACTACTAATCATTTTACTGAAATCTAAAACCTTTAAAATACATTAATCACAATGAATGAAAGTTTAACTCAATGACGGAATCCAACAGGAAGATAATTTCGTTCATTATGCTGAAGTTTCGGTAAAATTATAAAATATCAATATTTGAAATCATAAAATAATCAAATTATTTACATATTGCCACTTTAGCTGTAATACCTCACAAGCCTGAAAAACTAATAATATGATTTGATACTATTTAAAACTTAACAAAAAATCAAAGCATTATTCTAGGAACATCTTGTCTGAACTATTGTTTTATTAGATAAATATATGTTTTCTTAATTTAAAAATCCTTTCGAAATGTCTTTGGAATTTTTGAAATTGTTGATTTTTTTCTAACATACTAGGTATTACAACTTATAGAACAACATGCATTTTATTTTAAAGATAAACTTTTTATGTTAAATATAAATTACAATTTAAATCAAACTAATCAAGATCAAGTGTTTTATTATTTTTATTTGTTTGAGAACATAAATTTTATGAATGAAACCTTTTAAGGATCTTATATCATGTAACTTTTTTTTTTCCACAAAGCATATACATATGTAATTGATTGGAGAAGATGGTCGGGGGGTGCGGTCAGCAAAATAACTAAATACATAAACAAAAAATATTTATTTATGCCGACATTTCAACCTGAGTTTCTGGCATAAATAAATATTTTTTTGTTTATTTATTTTGTTTCTTTGCTGACCGCACCCCCCGACCATCTCCAATCAGTAATCTACGGTCAACTATCTACACCTCATATACATACGTAGTTCAATAATAAAAATATATTGCAATTTATATTTTTAAAATAAGGAATATTATTTTACTAAGCTTAATATTAAATAAATTATTAATTATATCAGGAAATAAAAGTTGTTTTTTTAAAATCATTGTATAAATCCTAAAAATAGTTGGAAGTTGGTGGATGATATATCATCTTAGAGTGATCTGTGGCTTGTGGCAAATCAAAAGGAAAGTGGAAGTCTTCAAATGCATTAAATTTGTTAGCCATCGTTTAAGTAAAATTATTTTTCTAGAGGAGTTTCCATTATTCAAAAATCTCTGTTTCACTATAATATAAATTGAAGGGGATATAAAATACAAAAATGCTTTGAAAGGCATTAAAAAGTTTTAAAATAAAAACCAAAGTATTAGAAAAGAAATAACTACCATAATATTAGAAAACCTATTTATTGACTGTACATACAAACCCTTTCACCCCAAGTGGGACAAAGTGTCCCAGTGGATGTTCGAACGGTCTGTAGAATAAAGTAACTGTGATAAATAAGATTGCTTCCTTGTACCACTAAGACAACTTGGCATACCTTATCCCTTCCATGCGGACACATTGGGTTGGAACACCTTGCCTCTACCATAGGGACAAACACTTATTTTCCAATCCTCCCCAAAAATAATGCAAAAACTTATATTTTCCAACCTCAAAGCCCCATGTCCTGGGTGATAGTCAATGAAGGTTGCTGAAAATAACATAGAAACTATTATACACCTATGTTTCGCCCCAAATTGCAGGCCTTCATTAGGGTTAATAATCAACTTTCAATATTTATTAGCTAACAATATGAAGACAGAAGGAACATTTCTGTTTACCAATCTTAAATGGAGAAATACGATCTTGGTTGGTGGTCAAAAAAGTTAGCACAAAATAGTAAAGAAGCTATTTATTATACATTAACATTCTGCTACACATTTCAGGGTTTTGCCAAGGCTGAAAAAAAGGTAATAACCTAAAAAATTTGTAAACTAGGGCAGGACTATAAGATAACATGAAAATACATTGTAAACTAAGGTAGGGCTATAAGATATAAATTAAAAGAAAATGGAATAAAATGAGCATAATAAAGTATAAACAGTAAATATATTAATTAACAGAAATAATCAAATGGATTAATGAAGTAAATAAGATACAATTATAAGTGAGAATAAATATAGTACAAGAATGAAATTATGAAGAAGGAACTAAGATATGGTGGGATGTCAAAAAAATCAAGGGTAATAAAGATCGAAAAAAAAGAAAAATATCCAAATAAACAAAAGAGTGGAGAAGGAGCTGGAGTGGCAAAATTAGTTACCAATGATTGTTAAATGTAGTTAGTGTGATAAGAAAAAAATATTAATAAATTTTAAAGTATAGTAAGATTTAATTGTTTTAAGAAGTGGAAATATATGACAAGATTAAACAATAATATAGAATTACACATTCCAGAAAAAAAATATAATAAAGCATGTATATGATAAAATAAGGTAAGAATATAAAAATATCATAAGATATAAAAATTTATTTAGGCCTAGTGAAAAATATTTTATAGCCTAAGTGATAATAGATTGAAAAAAAAATTAAGATTTACAATATTGGAAAGAGAAAGAAGATCTCTATATGAACATTCCCTATGCAATGTTGGTAAGAAAATATCTCTGTACCAATATTCTCTGTAGAATATTAGTTTTAAAATAACCAGTTTTTAACGTAATAATGATAAAGACCTGAAGATTCAATGTCGATACCACCAATCGTTCCCTACATATTTCTGTCTATTGACGCTTTTCCAAACCATAATAATAATAAATACCACATACAGTCATGGATCCAGATTTTAATATACGTTGTTAATTTTTATATAAATTTCTCAATATTTTTTATGTTAGCTTATGGCCTTACCATAGTTAACAATGCATTTTTATATCATTATGTAGTTTGTTTTGCTCTAGTTTATAATATATTTTTTTTAATATATATTTTTAAGGTTTGATAAAGCCCTGCAAAGTGGAGAGAAATGTTAGTGTATAATACATAGTTTTTGTACTGTTTTGAGCAATATTTTTGCCAAATATTCGGGACCATTTTCCTTAATTGATTGTTTGTACACAAAAAAATTTGCATCTGCCTTTATTTTGTTTGAAAATAATTTTTTTTTACTTCTCACCAGAATGAAAACTAAAAAAGTATTAGTGCATTCTAATGAAATCATGAAAAACTCAAATAAATGTCATTTATAGGCATGGTCTGACCCAAGTAGATTAGTGCAGACACTTTTATCTTATAAAGTTAAATTTAATTATCGACTACTATATGTAAATAGTCCAATTTAGATAAGAGTATGGGTCATTATATGAAAATGTGTAAATCATAGATCTAGTCCATTTTCAACCTCTAAGCACCAGTCTTGAGATACAAAATTAAGAACTATTCCACTCCTAAATGGAGGCTACATCTTACCTCCAAAATGGACTGCAAGGTGTAAATGAAAAATTATGAAAGAACGTTTTTCAATCCCTCACCATGTCCAAAGCTGTGCATCTTCAGGTAATGACCCTTATATAAGTTGGAACCTAATAAAATAAAGTCATATCACTTGATAAGTGATCAACCAATAGCTGTATGTGAAGTATGTATTTTATGTGTTGTAGTTAATTTATTGGTAATGCTAATTTTTTTTTTTTTAGATATGGGATACAGCAGGCCAGGAAAGGTTTCAATCTTTGGGAGTTGCATTTTACCGAGGTGCGGACTGTTGTGTTCTTGTATTTGATGTATCTGCACCCACAACTTTTAAGTCACTTGACTCTTGGCGTGATGAATTTCTCATACAGGCATCTCCTAGAGATCCAGAGAACTTTCCGTTTGTTCTACTTGGAAACAAAGTTGATCTAGAGAACAGAGCGGTATGAAATCATTTTAACTAATAACTTTTAATATCTAATAATTTTTAATGCATATTTTATGTCAAGAAATGATTTAATTATTGTAATCCTGATTTGAAATCTTAATTATGTTCCTTTGGCATGCTTCTTATAAAATATTGTTGTTTGTATGCTTTATTGTCAATCCAATAACTTTGTAAAGGTTTCCTTAGCCATAAAACATTACAAAACTTTTTAACCCTTAGATGCTTTAAACTCAGACTTTCCATATTTTGCTGCCAATTCTATAGCTTTTTCTTGTACAGACTACTGGGTATATTCAAATCACGAGCATGATTTAACCATTCAAGTGGATTTGAGTCCATTTCACTAAATAATAAAAACAGCTAACTTCATAATGTGTTCTTATTCTTCTCCGACAATTTTTGGATTTCCAAACGGTTTTTCATGAAATCTAGCATTATTTTTTTCTTAAATTAGATTTTTTGGTTGACTCCCTTACTCTTGGCCACCTACTTTTTTCATGGTGATGGTTAATTTCCTTTTAATGAAAATCTGTTACAGGTTGGAGATGTTTTAAATGATTTGAAAGAAACTGAAATAAATGTTCTAAATGCGGAATTTTCCTAAAAAAAGGAGGAAGGGATTTGGTTAATGTCATATCAGACTAGTACATTTTTATAAAATATTTTGAAACAAAACTTATGTAGGTTCTTATCTAAGGGGTCTTAAAAACTATTTTTATGTAATTTTCTTTCTATACTTATACTCCAGTGCTGGTACATTTAACCCTTAGCTAGGTTTTTAATACGTGATTCTCATTAGGTTGTAGCTGGTTGCGGTAAATATGCCAACAAAATTCAGAATTGTAATAACTTTTTTATCAATTGCTCTGTTAAGGATAGATACTTAACTAATAAGCATTGCTGCCATTCATCCCGACCTAAAAATACCCATCATTGCCTTGAAAATACCTGTTTTACCCACAAATGCCAACTCTTGGAGGATTGTTTTAACAGTAACTGTATGATTGTAACTGTGACTGTTGTACTTGCTAGGGCATGATAGTTGATAGTAGATAGTACAAGTAATGTCGGTGGACTAACAGTTGTGTTAACTGTTTTATGTATACACCTTGAGAATGGACTGTTGCAACATATCAACCTTACCAAACGTATTGACAATAAGAGGGAAAACATCGTTCCTATATATTTTCCCAAGAACCTAAAATTGTTTCTGCTCTGATTTATATCCAAATATAATTCTGATCCAGTCCCCAAAAACAAGTCCACCAAGGCTCAAAAATTACATTCATCCCATGTCTCAAAAATAAATCTATTCTGGGTCTCCAAAATAAATATGTCATAGGCCACAAATGGTCTAGGTAGGCTATGTTCTACATTTCAATATCTAAGGAAAAATAATAACTGGTTAGTAATTGAAAAATTGTCTAATCTGTCTAAAAAAAATTAGATCAAGGACTAGTAGGGCAAGTAGACAAGGACACTGCTCTAGGGCTCTACATATAAAGAAAAGCCATTTTACCCAAAATCTCTGATAACCACTAATTACCCTCAAAGGTGAAAAATACTTAAAAATTGGGTAAAAATACCTGCATCAGCTGTAATAAGACAATAGTGACTGCATTTCACATAGAGTGAGTTTCAAAATGTTTAGCGTTATCACCTCCCACATAGCCTACAACCGCTGCAACAAAGTACTGTAGTGACATCAGAGGTGGTTTATGATCAGTAAGAGTTAAACCTATTTTATAAATAGAAATATCCCTTAAATAGTATGGTGGTTATGAGGATTTATTAAAACAGAAGTGTCCTTTAAAAGCTTTTCAAGGACCTTCTTATCCAGTCATTGTATTGGCAAGTACTTCCTGATCCTTAAAATTGTAAAATACGTTTTCTTTCATAAATAGCAACCTTACTCTTACATTTATGTTTTATAAATATGCAACAGACAGAGTGTTCTTGAGCTCTCTGAATAAAAATTGTTTATTATATTATTCTCTCTAGTTATGTCTGAAATTATGAGATATTAAGTTTAAAAAAAAAAATGAAACTTAAAAGTTAACCAATAGAGTGGTTGGCTGCTGGGTTTGACATCTCAGTTGTAATTAAACAAAACATATTCTGTTCTGTATCCACCAAGAAAGCATTATTATTTTAAATTTTATTACCTTATTAACCTTATAAGCTAGAAGACTTAGTGATGTAAAGAACTAGTTTAATCAAGAAAAATGTTTCTTATTTTAGCCATTATAGCTACCATACATACTTTTGAATATCGAAAATATCAGAAATGACTTCTTTACTTTTGATCAAAATCAATCATAAAACGAACAGTAATGATAAAGAAGTATTTCTTGGATTTTGATATATTTGATATGTTTCTATATATATATTGATATAATAGATGATATATTGAGAAAACTCCATTTAAAAGAGTTTTTGAATCAATTAAATGCTGAACTGTAAATTGAAATTAACACCAACCTATGATCTATATATAAAAATACATAGCATATTTATGTTTACACATAAATCTTATCAAGTTTTACCTAATTATTATCTGTTTCAATGATTACCACTTTTACTTTCCTGTTTTTACTAGGTAAAGAAAGTGCTTTAATTGGGTCAAATTGATTAATTTTACTTGAACATCATTTATTTTCCCTGATTCTCTTGTTGTTTTCACTTAATTCTGTCTTTAATTAGGTTTCAGCAAAAAGAGCGCAACACTGGTGTCAGTCCAAGAACAATATTCCCTACTATGAAACAAGTGCAAAAGAGGCTATAAATGTTGAGCAAGCATTTTTAACTATTGCTAAAAATGCCCTTGCTCAAGAATCAGAAGCTAACCTGTACAATGAGTTCCCCGACCAAATAAAACTAACTGGAGATCCAAAAGTTCCAGCACCTGATCAGTGTGCTTGTTAGGTAAGAAATCTACTTAAAGAATTATTTAATTTTAGTATTTTTTTTTTTGTGACTTTTTTAGATTTTTAAATTGAATTATATACTTCCCATTCTTTAGTACTAACTAGTGATGATAATAATTTATTATTTAGTTTAATTAAGCTAAAAGATAAATTTGTGATTTTCTTATTATATCACTTTTTACTGTAAATAGGTGAAAATAAGTTTGAAAAATAAAATAGTTATTTCTGTCTAAATGTCTCTTTCTCTCCATTTAGATTGCCATTATGTTTTGCATTTTTCTGAATGTTTTATGAGTGATTCTCAAGAGAGCTAGTCTCCGGGTAGAGGCCAGTTTCCTGCGTGCTTTTTATTTATTTATTTTATACCAGATCGGCCTGGTGGGCCTTATATGGTTGATATAACAGTTGATTATGGGGGGTGTAGTCTCGTACAAAAGATACCCCTAACTATATACAATGTTATAATTAAAAGAAAAAAATAGATAAGAATAATGCTTCTTAATAAAAGAGAGAAGTAAAATTAATAACAAAAAATAATGATATTTGTAGACTTAACAAAACAAACAATTGCTCTCTAATAATAAAAAGAAACAAGTTAATTTGAAAATGGGACAAGAGAAGAAAAAAATAAATAAATAAGTAATAATAAAAAGTATAATAGAGGTAGTGTGAATTATGAATTAATAAATATAGGATTTATAACAGAATGTTCTGCAGCAGCCTGGGCTTCAAGTTGAGGTCGGGTTTCTCAGGTTGTAGGTCACTGCTCCTTTCACTGTCGGCAACTGGGAGTAGAACTTCATGAACTGTTTTTTGATGTAATTCTCTATCTCTCTATTTGTAATTCCTGATGCAATCTCCTATCTGCTTGAGTAAGGCAACGGCCCAGGCAGAGAATGTGTACCTTAAGGTGACCAGTACAACTCCCTTATAGATGGTTCTAGAATACTTGAGACCCCCTAGTGCATTATTCTTGACCGGCCATTGTAATGTATTGGTCGCCGTATCTCAGAGGTAGACGTGTCATCAATGTTCCTCTAGAATTTTACCTCTGTCTATGCCACTTCATGCATGTTGGCTAGGAGATGGCATCGTAACTGCTGAGCTGTGCCAATTAAATGGCATTCATTTTCCTCAAAGCAGTAGTCAATCAGTTCCTGCTGGCTTAGCGAGCTGTAATAGTGAAAGTCTAACTTAAACAAGTTTTTGACGCTGGGATCTTGTGATAGTTAGAAAAATTGTCAATAAGATTTAACAAATTATTGATAATTTTCTTATTACCAGTTAGTTACTACTGTTATTGTACTGAACTAATTTTCTTCTGTCTCTGACTATCCTACTAAGTGCCAACATATACTTTGGTGTTTCTGATTCTATGTTTTTTCTGGTTCTCCTATTACCAGTTTTAGAAACAGGGATAAATAGTCTGTTTGTTTGCTTCCTTATTATACGATAATGCCCTATCTTGGGTTAGAGTATGTAACACTCATGCTCTGTGTGTATGGTTCTTTTGTTCAGGAACTAGAGGAGTTAAGCATAATTACTCAACTGAAACAATTTTTAACTGCTGTTCTAGAGTTTCTCTTTTTCCTCATTTTTCAAATTCACACAGTTACTTTATTTGTTAGTGTTATCCATAATTTTTATTACAAGTTTTGTTTTGCTTAGTCATATACATCATATATAAGGTCGTATACTTTATGTAT